>NC_092233.1:56001859-56014359 GCF_036320965.1 Panulirus ornatus
GAAACCAGGAAATGCCTTAGGGTCCATTAGTAGAAATCGTGCGCGTATTCAAGTGAAGAGATTTTATTTTTTTTTTCTTATCTTTTCCCTAACTTCTTCGTGGCTCAAGTGATCTAGAGACTATGATTCTATGTCCTTTTTTTCTGCTTTTCCTAAACTCCATTTCAATGTCACTTGGTTGAGTTTCACGCGCTAGTTGTGGTTCATCTCTCTCTTAGTGTCTCGTTTTCTTGTGATGATGTCTCCACTGGTCCATTCTGCCTCTGCTGTGTCCAACCCCTTCCGTGTATCCACGGAGGCTGTCTCCTGTGTGGCAAGGAGGCCTCACGCTGCTGCTGCTGCTGCTGCTGCTTCTGCTGCCTCAAGTGTGCCCTGCAAGCGGTCAGTTGCCTCATCCACACCTCCCGTACTCCTCACCTGCCTCGGGTCAGCGGACGCGACCCACACTGATCACTCTCGCCCACCCCAGCAGTCGAGGATTAAGTGGTGGTGCGTCTTGATGCCGTGAGGTGGAGGGACGGGAGGAGGCGGAGGCTGTTGCTGTTCAATAAAATTGGTTGCCGTTCAATAAAGTTGGTTGCCGTTCAGTAAAGTTGGTTGCCGTTCAATAAAGTTGGTTGCCGTTCAATAAAGTTGGTTGCCGTTCAGTAAAGTTGGTTGCTGTTCAGTAAAGTTGGTTGCCGTTCAGTAAAGTTGGTTACTGTTCAATAAAGTTGGTTGCCGTTCAATAAAGTTGATTGCTGTTCAATAAAGTTGGTTGCCGTTCAATAAAGTTGGTTGCCGTTCAATAAAGTTGGTTGCCATCCAGTAAAGTTGGTTGCTGTTCAATAAAGTTGGTTGCCGTTCAATAAAGTTGCTTGCTATTCAGTAAAGTTGGTTGCCGTTCAGTAAAGTTGGTTGCCGTTCAGTAAAGTTGGTTGCCGTTCAATAAAGTTGGTTGCCATTAAATAAAGTTGGTTGCCGTTCAATAAAGTTGGTTGCAGTTCAGTAAAGTTGGTTGCCGTTCAGTAAAGTTGGTTGCCGTTCAATAAAGTTGGTTGCCATTAAATAAAATTGGTTGCCGTTCAATAAAGTTGGTTGCCATCCAGTAAAGTTGGTTGCTGTTCCATAAAGTTGGTTGCCGTTCAATAAAGTTGGTTGCTGTTCCGTAAAGTTGGTTGCCGCTCAGTAAAGTTGGTTGCTGTTCATTCAAGTGGTTGCAGCTCAATAAAGTAGTTTGCTATCCAGTCAAGAGCCCGTCTATAAACTTCCCTGGTACACCAACAGTGGCTTTCTACTTCCACCGTATATCAACCCCGCAGACCCCAGGCAAATCCAAATTTAAGGGCAAGACAATAACATCCTCGGATATTAAGGTTTGGAGTGGGGGAGGGTGATTAGGGTGAGAGAGAGAAAGATCTCTGTAGGTCTATCAGCCTTAATAACTAATCTTTATTAAGCAGACTCCAAAGGATTTATAGGAGCGAGGCTGATTTACTCGCCCATTAACAACTTGTGTTGTATATTACAATATTTTTTTTTTAACGAAGGGTTTAGTGGAGCGTGGGTGGTGCGCATGCGTTTAGTGGGGCGTTGGTGGTGCGCATGCGTTTAGTGGAGCGTGGGTGGTGCGCATGCGTTTACCAGGGAGATGGTTGCTGTTCCCTTTATGTTGGGAGAGGTGGTTTGCGACACCGGCGGCGGAGTGTGCGAGCACTGAGGTGGCTGTTACGTTCCCCTCCCATGCCCATGTTGCTGGCTTTCTTCTCTGCTTTATATACATAGGTGTGTGTGTGGGGGGGAGAGGGATTTTATACCAATACTCATGTGCTTCTTGCTAGTCGTAAGGCGACTAATAAGAGCGGGAGCGGGGGGGCTGGAAACCCGCCCTTTCTTGTATTATCACAGCCAAATGAGGATTTCCCTCCTCAGGTCCAAGCTGCAGTGTGTGTGTGTGTGTGTGTGTGTGTGTGGTTGTAACCAGGTTAGGAAGAAGGGAGATGTGGTAGGTATGTTTGGTGAGAAGAACCTCGATGCTCTTGCTCTTGAGTGACAAGAAGTAAGAGTGGAGGAGGGTAGAAAGGTGTGGCAATGCCCGTGAGGTAATGTGAGAGCATGAGCGCGAAGGGGTTGTGGCACTTCTGGTGAGGGAGGTGTGGTGCAGGTAGGAGGTGAGAGAGAGAGAGAGAGAGAGAGAGAGAGAGAGGGAGAGAGAGAGAGAGAGAGAGAGAGAGAGAGAGAGAGAGAGAGAGAGAGAGCGAGAGAGAGAGAGAGAGATGCACATGGAATTGAATACAACGACATATTTGGTTATAGATCCTCATTCTCATGTTCTTAAATTTTCTCAGTATTATTCTTCCATATTAGGTGGGTGCTCAAACACCAGTTGTCCAAAATTATCCGTCTTGTTTCTATCATGATTTCACCTTCACAGAGGCATCATCAGGAATCAACAAGAAAAAAAAAAAAGGAGACAAAAACTGTCACAAAACTTGGATATGAGATGTAAAACGCAAACAAAATATGAATTAGACAATCGGGGAAAAAACAACCACAGTACATCGTACAAAAGTAAGGGAAAAACTATAAGCGAAACAAATTAATGATATCAGTGAAAGGTCTGCCGCTTATAGGACAGATAGAACACATCATTGACCCGCCACACGCACCAAGTCCACCATTTTTTTTTGGGGGGGGACAGGAGAAACGCGTCACTGGCCAACCAACCCGGTCCCGGGTAGCGAAGATCACAGGGAGTCAGACGAGTCCAACCTGACCTCAGCTCCATATCTGGACAATGACGGTCTCGTTTGGCCCAACTTAGTGTATTGAGTGATGAGCTTTCTATAGTCCTACCTCATTTAACATTGTTCTTCTGTGTTTCTTCAGCTGTAAGTTTTTTCTGTATTTCTGTTTCATATGACTTTTATGTGCTATGTATTGTGGTTTTTTTTTTCTGATTTTTTTTCTTATTGATATTTTGTTTTGTGTTTTACATATGTCCAAATTTTGTGAATCTGGTTCCTCTCTCTTTTTGTAGATTCTTGATGATGATGATGATGTGTGTGTGTGTCCGTCCGTTTGCTTTACAGGACAAAATCAAACACAAAGAGAAAACACAAATTTATTTATTTATATACAAATTTTGGCTGTATAGCATCCATATCACAAAAAAAAAATGTTTTCTACGAGGTGTAATCATGATGAGGGCATCCTAGGAACAGAAAAAGGGCTGAGTGAAGATAGTTTTTTTTTTTCAATATATATTAATATACAAAGTCGTAGTCAGTCCTTTTTTTTATATATATATATTTATATACCTTTTTTTATCATCAAATATCACCAAACTCAGGAAATTATTGCTGAATACTTTGATATTACATACACAACAGGGCCAATGGAACGCGGTTACAGTCGTCTGTTGAAAGGAGAACAAGCTGATGGTTTAGGATCTAGGAATTGTATGGGTTCGAATCCTAAAAGGATTTCTTAAGGAGGGGGATTCAGTCAGAGGCGTTTGTCTGTGTGTGCTGTGCTATTTCTTTGGTATCCAAGTCACTCTTTAACAGATATTTCCAGCGTCGTATATATGGGCAAAGTCAAGCATTACTGTGTGAGTTGTTGAACCTTTGAACATACTTGGGATTTCTTATATTATTATTGTTATCATCATTATTACTATCATCAGTATTAGTAATAATAATAGTATTAGTAGTATTAGTACTATTATTGTTGATATTATTATTGTTATTATTATTATTATTTATTATTATTATTATTATTATTATTGTTATTATTACTAATATTATCATTAGTAGTATTATTGTTATTATTATTATTATTATTGTTATTATTATTATTATTATTATTATTATTATTATTACTATTACTTTTATCATTATCATTGTTAATATTATTATTATTATCATTACTATTATTGTTATCATTATTGTAGTTATCATCACTTAGCAGGCAGTAAAGTTCACTCTAGCGTTTGGCGTGTCGTAAAACACATCTTCTCGTGGGGTATAAAACTGCACTAACCACCTATACGACGGGAGAATTGGTGAACTGAATTGTCACTGTCAGAATGGTTAAGAGTTTGGATGCACTCTGTATGAAGACCATATACATATATGTATATATTCTTTCTTTTCATACTATTCGCCATTTCCCGCGATAGCGAGGTAGCGTTTAGAACAGAGGACTGGGCCTTTGAGGGAATATCCTCACCTGGCCCCCTTCTCTGTTCCTTCTTTATATGTGTGTATATATATATATATATATATATATATATATATATATATATATATATATATATATATATATATGTGTGTGTGTGTGTGTGTGTGTGTGTGTGTGTGTGTGTGTGTGTGTGTGTGTGTGTGTGTGTGTGTCAAGGGAACTTATAGCATTAGGATGTTGTCAAGGGTCAAGTTATACCTGCTGTCAAGTAAGAAATCACCCAGAACGTTCAGTCAAGGAATTGATATATTCAGTCAAGAGTGAGGGAGACTTATCTGTCAAATAAAGAGAAATAAGACCCACTTGCTGTCAAGGAAGAAGATTTAAATATCCAATCTATAGAAAAAAAAAAAACCTCCCACTTCCCTATCCCCTCCTTCTCAGTCAACTTGAGGAGAACCCAGAAGACTCCGAGGTCAAGACCGGGTCAAACGCCGCTTCGGGAGGAGGTCAAAATGAAGATTTGATAAAGGGGTCAGTACACCTGACCAGGACGGAGATGAGGTCGGGAAGAAAGATACTGGCCATCTAGTTAGTGTGTGGGTGTGTGTGTGTGTGTGTGTGTGTGGGGTCAAGGGAGGCAGGATGGACGAGGATCAGGTGTGAAGTTGTAGGATACATCGCCCTTGTGGGTGTGGAGAAGGAGGGGAGAGAATGCTTCGCGGACTTTCAAGTGGTGGTGGTAGGTGGGTGGAATTGAAACGCACAATGGCCAGACATCTACTTAGATATGACTTAATGACCTAACCTTATTTATTTGTCCCTCCTCTCCCTCCCTCCCTCTTCCCTCCCTCCTTCCCTCCCAGTGTGGCATTTAAGTCTTGCGGAGGGGCATTCAGCTCGAAATGGACCTTAATGATAGTAATAAAACAGAAAACGTATCATGTGTCATTTCTCGTCTTAGTAAAAGAGATATCGCGGTATAAAGATGCTTCTATAAGGTCGTTGCGCCAATGAGAATCCCATACGAAATGATGCTTTATGTCTCTCTCGTCGATTTTTTTTGCCTCGAAGTTTGAATTCTTGGCCAGTACTGCAGTGGACCAGAATTTATTCATTAGTTTTTCGCTTTTTTTTTCCGTAGCCTCAGGTGTGAGTATGGATTCCAGACCCAAATGTCAGCATGGACACCTCTTGACACTTCTGAATATATGATCACACACACACACACACACACTCACACATGATATGTCAGCTACTGTATTACTGCAGCTCTTCATCAATTAATGTTCAGTCAAGTTCACATTATATGAACCGTACTCATCTCCTTTGTCTATCCGCCACTCCGTCTATCTACGTGTCTCTCACCCATATACATATCTAAAGTGTGGGAATTACCCAGTTCATCGTGTAATCTCAAATCTCTTATATGATTGGTTAACTAGGAACTATCGTGACCTCCTCGTTCCGAAATGTCTGCCCTTCCTCAGCTGTGTATTTTCAGTCGATTGGTTTTCTAAGTCCAATAAATCATTATTTCTCTACTTATTTATTTAAACACGTGGACCCCACGACTCGTGAGTGTGTGTGTGTGTGTGTGTGTGTGTGTATTCACACATCACTGGTAGAGGCCGGAACGTGACACTGATGTAATATTCAGCGTTATCGACACACCTTTGTCTGAGGCAAATTCTCAAGACATTACAGCTCATGTTACATACTCCTTGTTTCTTGCTTATCTTTCTTAAGATAGCGTAAGCTAGGCTAAATGAACACTTATGTCTCGTATAGAAACTCCTTTTACTATCATCAAATGCGGGTATAGTAACTTGTCTGTTGTTCGTCTATTTTTATCAACTTGGATCATATTTCAAGGTCGAGTTTTTTCTCGTATTCATCTTTTCAAAATGGGATATTTCCTTCGTGTTATTTTTGAAGAAGCATCGTCGATTTAATTCTATAGGCATTTTGTATTTAAATCTCTGCCAAATCCTTTTAAAAGAGCTTGAAATTATATCATCCAGTCCCGGATTTCCTGTACTAAATCATAGAATCAATAGAAATTATTGTACAGTTTGTCATGTATAAAAATAAAGTACGAGGCAGACATTAAGAAGGCTTGTGGATAACAAGTGTGCCGAGATGGCGTACATCTTAGTACTAAAGTGTACAAATTACAATGGGGTACATAGAAGCTGGCCAGAGTGAAATGTAAGATCGACTTTACCATCTTGAAGAAGCTGTGTTCCATGAGTCGGGTGATCGGGTCCCAACACTTGTGTTTCGAGCGGGTTCTTTATTGACCACCGGTTCGGACAGAAGTTCGAACCCTCGAACGAACTATCAGGAATCTTGTTCTTTTCACACATTTCCTCCACTCTTCTTTAGAATCTGTTTCGAAGCAATTGTGATTCGAATGACGTACGAACCCTCGAACGAACTATCTGGAATCGGTTCACACATTTCCTCCACTCTCCTTTAGAATCTGTTTCGAAGCCATTGTGATTCGAATGACGTACGAACCCTCGAACGAACTATCAGGAATCTTGTTCTTTTCACACTCCTTTAGAATCTGTTTCGAAGTAACTGTGATTCGAATGACGTATGTGTTGCTAGTCGATTCATGACGTCAGGGTGGTAGCTTACTTAAATCCACAACTTATGTGATGACAGAGCACTTTTTTAGGGGGGAAAAGAGGGGAATTCCCCCCTCGTCTTTATTACTGGCCTGATATCGAATGAATAATTAACTACTGCTCTATTTTAAAAGTTTTTTTTTCAACGTTTTGGTTTGTAGCTCTTAATGGCCTTTATTCAAAATAGGTCCTCATGGGTACAGTAGTTCATATAGACCTTACTTTAGAAAGGGGCCTCGAAGAGAGTACGGTAGTTCATATAGACCTTGATTTAGATAAGGCTCGATCAGGTTGTAATGGTGGTTTAAATTGGCCTTTAAGACGATACTGAGGAGGTCTTTGTACTGGGGTCTTTAAGACGATACTGGGGGGTGTGCGGGGGGTCTCTTCGTACTGGGGTCACCAAGACGAGACTGATTGGGGTGGGGTGGGGATGGTCTTCGTACTGGGGTCTTCAAGACTGTGGGGTGCGGTGGGGTTGTAGTAGGGGGGTCTTCATATTGGGGTCTTGAAGAGGGTACTGTGTGGTGGTGGAGTGGGAATGGTCCTCGCACTGGGGTCTTCATGACGATACTTTGGGGTGGAGGGTATGTGGTAGTAAGGGGGTCATCGAACTGGAGGTCTTCATGACGATACTGTGGGGTGGAGGGTATGTGGTAGTAAGGGGGTCATCGAACTGGGGGTCTTCAAGATGGTAAGCGAGTCTTAGCGCCTCGCGGAGCATCCATCAAGGAAAGAAGAAAACACAAGGGAAGGGCGGGGCGAGGCGGGCGAGGGCTGAGATGTGGTAGTATAGTTGGCCTTGTGTGTAACTCCCGTTGTGTCTCTCTCTCTCTCTCTCTGCGCAGATTAGCGGAGGGGGCGATCAGCGTCGAACACCAAGCACTCGAAGCATTATGGAAAAAAAAACCCACTCACAAGACACCTTTATAAAAACCTCGAGTCGCAAGATACAAGTATAGAGAGAGACACTGGGAAAAGAAAACGATAGTCAAATATATAGTGAGTTCCGCTTTCGCCTACCCGGAAAATGTGCCCTGAGGGAGCCACGGTGATGTACAGCCAGACAGACAGAGCGAGAGGTAGATATATAAACACGGAGGGACAGCCATAGATCAAGATAGCCAGGAAGGACTTAGGAGCACAAGAGCTTTCAGAGCTCAGCATTTAGCAGACAACCACCCCCTGGAAATGGCCCGAAGACGACGCCTGAACAGCAACAGAAAATGGGATATATATATATATACATATATATATATATATATATATATATATATATATATATATATATATATATGGATGGATGGGGCCGTGTTGGATGATGGTACACAAAGGCTTTCCTGTACAACCTCATTTCATGAGCTTAACTTCCTGAAAGAAACTATGAGAACAATGCATGTGAATTATCTTCCCTTCATCTGGGCTGAGGTTGGGTTCTGTACCATCCATCCACCCGCCGCTGGTTAGGCCTTCCCCTGGGGCTGTCCCAGGGGGCAGTTTGGTATCATAAAAAAAGGTTCCGTGGGGGAAACAGAGGAAGCCAAGGTGGTGGTGAGAGCGTTCCACAATGTCCTGTATCGTATGAGTCAGACGCGACCCACTCCTCATCTCCCCGTTGCTCACGCTCTGAAATGTGATTACTACTTACCAGAATATATATACACATGGATGAATATACTCCAACATAAGCTTGTCCGGTATGTATGTATACACACATACATACCCGGAGATGTTGGGGGGGGGAATGAAAAGTTAACGTGAGAGGTCCCTTTGAACCATGAGGTACCCATAGGTGACCCAGTGATGTAGATGTATGTAACAGCTTAACTCTCATCCAAGGCAAATAAAGAAAAAGATCCCATTTTATACAACACCCTTTTCTTTTTTTTCATCCCTCCACACACCCACCTTTTCATCATCAAACTGTACACCAGGTCCAACCATTCCCCCCAAAATGTCGAACCCTATATAAGATTTTTGCCGCCATATAACATGCAGCATTTCATAACACCGCAGAATCCGTAAATAAAGCTGGGCGTATTGGCGTGTGTGTAAACACTCCTTTTTTGCATCTATGCATATAACCAAAGTCCTGACGATATATTTCCAATAACAGAAGCTTTCAAAAGCACAAAGGTAGATGAAGCCTCGCTTCACCATGCATATGTTATCACTTCATCTGCATATCTCTTTATCATTAATATCATATTTTCTCAAAACTTATTATCACATTTTCCTTTTTTTTTTTTTTTCCTCTGAAAAAAAATGAGTAGTTTTCAGCTGGAATGAATCAATGTATATTTATTCTAATAACTATATACAAGTCTAAAAATTCCCGTCTTTGGGACGTTCACGCACACGGACATGCTTCTCCATACACAGATATCTTGTTTTTTTCTATAGAAATTCTCAGAGGGTTCTGTGTAAGTATCACATTTCAACACACACACACACGCAAAAAAAAAAAAAATTGGGGGTTTCTTATCCTGTAGAGTAGCGAAATGGTATGTCTTGCAGTTACAGGCAATGGGTCTTTAACGTTCACTATGTCACTTAAAACACGTTGACACACAGATCTTCGTTCGTAAAATGTTCATAGGAGACAGAAGGTGTTCGCTTGAACACCTCTCACCCCTTTTCTCTCATGGGGATGCAATGGTGTACGTCAGTTTTTTCAATTTTCGAAAATGGACGATATTTTTTCTTTATTACAGCATTCCATTACATCTTGCCTTTTATCACTGTAATTATATATATATATATATATATATATATATATATATTTTTTTTTTTTTTTTCATACTATTCGCTATTTCCCGCGATAGCGAGTTAGCGTTAAGAACAGAGGACTGGGCCTTTGAGGGAATATCCTCACCTGGACCTCTTCTCTGTTCCTTCTTTTGAAAAAAAAAAAAACGAGAGGGGAGGATTTCCAGCCCCCCGCTCCCTTCCCTTTTAGTCGCCTTCTACGACACACAGGGAATACGTGGGAAGTATTCTTTCTCCCCTATCCCCAGGGATATATATATATATATAATCATCTGTTCATTTCTTGCGTATTCAACTTTGTCATTCACTAAAAAAATTTACCTTTTTTGACTCGTATTTTCTCTTTGCATTCTTTATATGTTCTATATCACAAACTGTCTCCACCATGATATCTTCTGATCTATATCTCACCACGCTGACACTTCCACCACATCCCTCTTTGTCGTCGCCTCTGAGTTCAAACTCTCTATTTCCCTCTCAGGGATGCGCGTGTATATTACCTTCATCTGTGTGTATTATCATTCCACTCAAACCCTTGCCTCCTTGTTCGATGTGTTCACTCTCCCCCCCCTACTTTCTCAAGACAGATGAAACCATCTCGTCCATGTTGCCGATTCCTCCTTGGTTCCATGTTCCAGCGCACTGTTCCTACACGAGAGAGAGAGAGAGAGAGAGAGAGAGAGAGAGAGAGAGAGAGAGAGAGAGAGAGACAGAGAAAGAGAGAGAGAGAGAGACAGAGAGAGAGAGAGAGAGAGAGAGAGAGAGAGAGAGAGAGAGAGAGAGAGCTTGTCATTCAGATTTTTCATAATTTCTTTTTTTTTTTACATATTCCATTTTCTATATTCCACAATCCGATTACCACTGTGACTATAGGATTAACTTGTTGGGTGATTTTTAATATATATATATATTTTTTTTTACATAGAACTAAATCTGGCGTTGGGGTTTTATGACAGTAATAACAGAGCCAGTATTATACGCATGCCCTTTTTCTATTTTCATATCTGTGACTGCGTCATTCACAGAAAACGGGCTACTACCTAATACAGAACACTGAAAAATAATTTTCGTCTTAACCTTATCCTTATGGTTTTCATTTGGTCACTTTTTTTTGGAGGGGGGGGGGGAGACAATTTCAAAATACTCATCAATATCTTCTTCATTCCTTGGGGGAGACGATTTCAAAATACTCATTATCATCATCTTCAGTCTTAGGGGGGGAGACACTTTCAAAATTGTCATTAATATCTTCTTCATTCCTTGGCTTTGCACTAGAATCCTCCTCTCTGTCACCTCCGGAAACTCTTTGTTTCTTCTCTGTCAATCGTCTTCTCACTCTCTAATATCTAGGATGCAGAGTCGCACGCAGAAATTTCAGTCAATTTCAGTACCATACTTGACCTCGCAGAGTCAATTCTAAAGTTTATATATATATATATATATATATATATATATATATATATATATATATATATATATTTTTTACTGGTGACTTGGGAAATGCAGTAATAACAGTGCCAGTATTATACGCACGCCCTTTTCCCATTTTCTCTATTCTCTTCTTATACCAGCAATTTACAATTCATCTTTGTAAGAAGACTGACTCTATCCCAGCCAACACCATCACACTGCACTCTCAGACTTCCATAAAAAAAGTCCTTTTTCCCTTTTCTTTTCTTTTATTTATCTATTTTCTTTCTTTTTTTTTTGCGAATAACACTTTCGTGTTCTCTGTTGGATGCCTCGTTTTCTTTTCCTTTGCCATGTCAGTTCCATACCCCGGTATGCTTGCGGGGGACCCCCACAGTCATTTCTTGCCACCTGTCACTTGTCTGTCTCTCTCTCTCTCCTACCGACCGACCAACTGGCTGGCTGGGAGGAGGCGTACGACGTGGTGTCTGGGAGAGGCGTCGGGCTGCCAATACACAGCCTGCACTCTCAAGGTGACTAAGAGAAGATGTATGGCTATAGCTTGGGCCACTGTCGAGCTGGGGAGGAAACAAGAGAAATGATCGTTAGTGAAAAATGATAAGGCTGAGACGTGCATGTCTATCTGTCTATCTATCTAGCTAGCTAGCTAGCTAGCTATCTTACTAACTATCTCTCTGTCACTCTATTTTTCTATATGTTTATGTATTTATTCATATATATATATATATATATATATATATATATATATATATATATATATATATATATATATATATATATATATATTCCTGTGAGTCCACGAGGAAAATGAAACATAAGTTCCCAAGTGCGCTTTCGTGTAATAATCACATCATCAGGGGAGACACAAGAGAGAAATAACGGTCGGTTGACATACAACGAAGAGACGTAGCTAGGACGCCATTTAGTAATCAAACATCTAAAAAATCAGGCACATATGTTCTAAAATGCTTTTCTACACACTGACCTATGACAAGAGCAAAAGAGAAATTCTTTGTCCCACCAAAAACCTTTTTTTTCCCGACGACGGCCGATCACGTGGTTTGTAATTTGACCGCTGGCGACTGAAGCGTGCAAAGGCAATTATTCCTGGTGACGTAAAGGAAACAATGTCCTCTCGTTAACCTGTTGTACGGGTCAGGTCGTGCATAACGAGGTGCGAGTTCTCGGATGCCGCATTGCTTCCATCATTAAGGAGGGACGTGGGGGTTGGGTGGTGGTTGTGGTGGAGGTTATAGAAAACGGAGAAATTCCTCTAATTCTGCAGTGTTAATCCACACATAAAAATCGCTAAAATACACAGTTGCGTGATTGAAAAGATTTTGCCAACCAAACATTAAAATGATTAATTATAAAATGATCGTTATCTGGGGTAACTTTACTGGTAGACTAAATATATAATTCTTTTTTTACATAATCTTTATGACCCAAGCGATATACAAAGATTAAGTCTCCCCTCGCATAGGATATAACTTTTAACTA
>NC_092233.1:56016859-56061859 GCF_036320965.1 Panulirus ornatus
GCCGCAGGGCGTACAGCTGCGACCCCCCACCAATCGCAGACCACGATGGAGAGGAAAGAATGGAAAGAGAAAGAACGGTTAGGTTACAAGTGATATAGGAGGGGCGTACAGCTGCGACCCCCCCACCAATCGCAAACCACGATGGAGAGGAAAGAATGGGAAGAGAAAGAACGGTGGTTAGGTTACAAGTGATATAGGAGGGGCGTACAGCTGCGACCCCCCACCAATCACAAACCACGATGGAGAGGAAAGAATGGGAAGAGAAAGAACGGTGGTTAGGTTACTAGTGATATAGGAGGGGCGTACAGCTGCGACCCCCACCAATCGCAAACCACGATGGAGAGGAAAGAATGGGAAGAGAAAGAACGGTGGTTAGGTTACAAGTGATATAGGAGGGGCGTGCAGCTGCGACCCCCCACCAATTGCAAACTACGATGGAGAGGAAAGAATGGGAAGAGAAAGAACGGTGGTTAGGTTACAAGTGATATAGGAGGGGCGTGCAACTGCAACCCCCCACCAATCGCAGACCACGATGGAGAGGAAAGAATGGAAAGAGAAAGAACGGTTAGGCTATGAGTGATATAGGAGGGAGGATGGGTTGAAGATTGGATTTTGATGTATAAGGCAAATGGTCTGGGAATGTCTTCTTTAATGACATTGATAATTACATAATTAATGGATGGTATGATGATTAATGGAGTAATTTGTAACATATTGATGTAAGATGGTTGTACGATGTTAGGAAATAACTAACAGATGTAGTGATGATATTTAGATCAACAGAGGCGACCAAATCCTAGTAACATAATCCAAAAACTGTGGGCAAAGCTGTGCACGAAGACACGATCCAAACTGCCAGATAAACTGTGGGAAATACATTATATAAACAGCATCATTGAATACCCACCACACAGGAAAATGGACTGGCAGAGCACCAGCGATTATAGAAACAGATGACAGACGGCCGTGACAGATAAGCCAGCAGCCTTCTCTGTGGGTGAGGGCCTAGTGAGGGGACAGGCCCTGGTGGGAGGGGACCTCTTGTGGGGACAGGACCTGGTGGGAGGGGACCTCTAGTGGGGACAGGACCTGGTGGGAGGGGACCTCTGGTAACAGGACCTGGTGGGAGGGGACATCTAGTGGGGACAGGACCTGGTGGGAGGAGACCTCTGGTGGGGACAGGACCTGGTGGGAGGGGACCTCTGGTAACAGGACCTGGTGGGAGGGGACCTCTGGTGGGGACAGGACCTGGTGGGAGGGGACCTCTAGTGGGGACAGGACCTGATAGGAGGGGACCTGATGTGGACAAGACCTAGTGGGACAGGAGGACCTGTTCGGACAGGACCTGCTGGGAGGGAACCTCTGGTGGGATGGAGACCTGGTGGGAGGGGGCCTTTTGGGACAGGAAATGATGGGAAGGGAGGGACCTCTGGTGAGGACAGGACCTGGAGGGAGAGGGGAGACCCGAAGGAGTGGGGGTGTGGGAGACGGGTCTGTGTGAAGACCCCAGCGGGGGTGGGTGGGGGGTGGAGGGGTGGCGGAGGTCAGGTCATGAGATTTAACCTAAATCCTTCCGATACGCGAAGCGTCACGAATTAAGAGCTTGTTATGAACAATGCTAATTACATACACACACACACACACACACACACACACACATTTTTTTTCTCTTCATTTTTTTTTTTTTTTGGATTGCCGGACAAAAGTGGACACACGGTGTTCAAAAATTCAAAGGTGAATAGCAGGTAAGGAGGGAATGTGAGAGAGAGAGAGAGAGAGAGAGAGAGAGAGAGAGAGAGAGAGAGAGAGAGAGAGAGATGAATCACCCTCTGATGGAAAAGAGATAGGAAGGGAAGCCATAAAAGTGGAAGAGAAAACATGGGGAAATGTTTTGCGGGCGAAGTCTAGAGAGAGAGAGAGAGAGAGAGAGAGAGAGAGAGAGAGAGAGGGGGGGGGGGGGGTCGAGTCAGTAGAAACGAAAACGGAAGTTTGTAAGTGATTAAGATTTTTCAAAGGAAACTTTTGAAAGAAAATGGAATGGGATTTTTGAAAAGTATGGTAAGGTTTATATATATATATATATATATATATATATATATATATATATATATATATATATATATTGGAAACGATCACAATTTAGCGCGTGATCAAGATATTCCTAAGAGTCCACGGAGAAAATGAAACACGATAAATTCCCAAGTGCCTTTTCGTGTAATGATCACATCATCAGGGGAGACACAAGAGAAAAATATAACAGTCAGCTGATATACAACGAAGAGACGTAGCTAGGACACCATTTGGTAAACATGCAATTGTCCAAGACAGACCTAGCTGCGTCTCTTCGTTGTATATCAAGTGACTTTTATATTTCTCTCTTGTCTCCACTGACGTGATTATTACACGAAAGTGCACTTGGGAACTTATCGTGTTTCATTTTCTCCGTGGACTCATAGGAATATATATATATATATATATATATATATATATATATATATGTATATATATAGGGAGGATTAACCCTCTAAGACTCAGTCCTCTGTTCTTAACGCCACCTCATTAACGCAGGAAGTGGCGAATTTATGAAACTAACCTAGGAACAGCTAACCACCTAGCACCCATTAAGCCCATCCACTGACTAACGCTCATCACCCATTACCTCCAGCCTAACGCCCCTTAATCTCTCCACCTCCCCTCTCTCCTCTTGCCCCTCCCAGGACCCAAATTAATCCCCCCTTCCCCTTTCCCCCTCTGGGCAACGTTATCTTTTTAATCAATTTCACTCAGGAGAGACTCTCCCAAAAAGCAGATTTAACTTTGGCATCTCAGTGATGAAGGAAGGAAGGAAGAAAGGAAGGAAGGAAGGGGGGGGGGGGGTTGATGACTAGGGGCATATGAAGGAAGGGGAGGGGCGCGGGCGGGAAGGAAGGAAGGGGGTTGGTGATGAAGGGGGCAAAGGAAGGAAGGGGAGGTGCCGGTGATGGGGAGATATGAAGGAAGGGAATGGAGCCCTTACCCATAAACCCCCCTTCATTCCCCCCTCCCCCCACACAGACCCTATTCGCACTATTTGTTTTGCATTAGAAAATGATAGATTTTTTTTAGTAGATGTATAAATGACGCAGTAACAACATCACTGCTATCTATCAGTACGTTGAACCCAACATTAATGCTATCTACCACGTGATAAACCCAACATCAATACTATCTATCTCCGTTCATGTACAGGCATCTCCGTTTCTGTTTCACTCCTCCGTTAATATAAGGGCATGCTCATGTTTCTCCTTCACTCCATCGCCAATGAGCATACTTCTATGTTAATATATACCTTCTGTGTTGATATATGAGTATACCTTCTATGTTACTATATACCTTCTCTGTGATATATATGAATATACCTTCTACGTCTAGACAAAGTATATGCGAATGGTGGAGCCAGGCTTGGCCTCGACAGATGTTGAACTTTGGGAAGGAAAACGAAAATATATTTGTACCAGAGAAAGTTTAGTGTCTGTTGAAAGAAAGGGAAAAAATAAACCTTTTCATCACGAGGTTACGACCCTTGAGCACCATGGTACGACCCTAGGGTACGACGGTACGACAACCGTGTTCAAGGGTCGTATCATCGTACACAAGGGTCGCACCGTCACGCTCTAGGGTCGTGCTCAAGGGTCGTACCAACGACCTGAAGGGACACAGACGAGCACCTCCCTCCTCCTCGGTGACACAGACAACTTGTCTAAATCCTTCCAGGCGACACAGACAACCATCGAAATCCTTCTTAGGTGACACAGAAACCCATCTAAATCCTTCTAGATGACACACACACACATTCGTCTAAATCCTTCCAGGTGACAGAGTAAGCCATCTAAATCCTTCTAAGTTACACATACACCCCATCTAAATCTCCCACCTCACCTCCATGCTACACGGAGACACACATGGCCCCCACCTCACCTCCATGCGACTCACATTACCCATGGCCCCACCTCACCTCCATGCGACACATACAGACACACATGGCCCAACCTCACCTCCATGCGACACCCATTACCCATGGCCCCAACCTCACCTCCATGCGACACACAGACACACACATGGCCCCACCTCACCTCCATGCGACACACACAGACACATATGGCCCCATCCTCACCTCCATGCGACACACACAGACCCATATGGCCCCACCTCACCTCCATGCGACACCCATTACCCATGGCCCCATCTCACTTCCATGCGACACGCACACACCCATGGCCCCCACCTCACCTCCATGCGACACACCCATGGCCCCCACCTCACCTCCATGCGACATACACAGACACACACATGGCCCCAACCTCACCTCCATGCGACACCCATTACTCATGGCCCCAACCTCACCTCCATGCGACACCCACACACACATGGCCCCACCTCACCTCCATGCGACACAGAGACATGGCCCAACCCTCACCTCCATGCGACACACACAGACCCATATGGCCCCACCTCACCTCCATGCGACACACACAGACACACACACACACACATGGCCCCCACCCTCACCTCCTGCTTCGTGATGTAGATGGGTTTGTTCATGATGAGCCATGTAGTGGTCTCCCAGCAGCCGGGGTGGGTGGTGGAGCCGTCGTAGGTCATGTAATGGTAGGTGCTGGGCAGGAGGCCAGCGAGGGAGAGGTGGCGGATGGGCCAGCGCTGACCCCGGTACACGACCTTCCCAAACCCCGACGAAAGGACACGAACCTCGTCATTCCCAACCTCGCCAACCTGAGGGAGGAAGACACACAAGATGACGCCCATGTGACTATATATACATCGTGGTATATAAATCTATTGAGGGATAAGGTATCTAGGGACTATATACGTCGTGGTATATAGATCTATTGAGGGATAAGGTATCTAGGGACTATATACATCGTGGTATATAAATCTATAAAGGGGTAAGGTATTTAGGGACTATATACATCGTGGTATATAAATCTATTGAGGGATAAGGTATCTAGGGACTATATACATCGTGGTATATAAATCTATAAAGGGGTAAGGTATCTAGGGACTATATACATCGTGGTATATAAATCTATTGAGGGATAAGGTATCTAGGGACAATATACATCGTGGTATATAGATCTATTGAGGGATAAGGTATCTAGGGACTATATACATCTTGGTATATAAATCTATAAGGGGGGTAAGGTATCTAGGGACTATATGCATCGTGGTGTATAGATCTAATGAGGGATAAAGTATCTAGGGACTACATACATCGTGGTATATAAATCTATAAAGGGGTAAGGTATCTCGGGACTATATACATCGTGGTATATAAATCTATTGAGGGATAAGGTATCTAGGGACTATATACATCGTGGTATATAGATCTATTGAGGGATAAGGTATCTAGGGACTATATACATCGTGGTATATAAATCTATAAAGGGGTAAGGTATCTAGGGACTATATACATCGTGGTATATAAATCTATTTAGGGATAAGGTATCTAGGGACAATATACATCGTGGTATATAGATCTATTGAGGGATAAGGTATCTAGGGACTATATACATCGTGGTATATAAATCTATAAAGGGGTAAGGTATCTAGGGACTGTATACATCATGGTATATAAATCTATTAAGGGATAAGGTATCTAGGGACAATACACATCATAATACATAAATATATTTGGCTTAGATACAGGCATAAAGTAGGTTATATACGCCGTGCTATATAAACATATTAGCCTCTGGTAAAGGCATCGTGACTATATACATCGTGATATATTAGTCTCTGGTACGGGCGTTTAGTGTCTATATACATCGTGCTATATAAAGACACGAACCTTGGGGACAGGCTTCTATTGACTATATACACCATGCTATATAAATATATTAGCCACAGGTACAGGCGTCTAGTGACTATATAAACAATGCTATATAAATATATTAGCCACAGACACAGGCATGTAGTGACTATATACACCGTCGTATATAAATATATCACCCTCAGGGACAGGTTTCAGGTCGCTATATACACTATGCTATACAAACATCGTAGCCTCAGGGACAAACAGCAAGTGACTATATACATCGAGTGACACATAAATGTACACAATATAAGGGGCAACCAGGCCAGCTGCTCACGCAACGCACCACAATATAAGGGGCAACCAGGCCAGCTGCTCACGCAACGCACCACAATATAAGGAGCAACCAGGCCAGCTGCTCACGCAACGCACCACAATATAAGGAGCAACCAGGCCAGCTGTTCACGCAACGCACCGCTCTATAAGGCAATGTTTATCACGACCATCTCGCTGGCCACGATCCTTCAACACCCTGCCCTCAACAGCTCTTCAAACCATCCATCATCACAGATATAAACATTCTTCTCCCTTTCTCTATCGCACACTTTAGTCTTCCTTACTCTCACCACTCCTTTCACCATACCCTAGATATTCATATACATTCCCCCTTCTTTCTCAGCCTTTTTTTTTTTTTAGTGTCCTTCTTAAAACCTAACCAAACCTAAAGCCTAAAACCTAACTTAAACTAAAGCCTAACCAAACCTAAAAACCTGACTTAACCTATAACCAAGTGAAACCCCCTCTCACGTTCCTTACGTGAGATGTGTGTGTGTGTGTGTGTGTGTGTGTGTGTGTGTGTGTGTGTGTGTAAGGATGGGGGGGGAGGGCAAATTATGGACACGCAAGATGGCGTTGGTTTCCCCACCCGACACACTATCATCTCCGTCAGCCATTTACCTCTGTTTCGTCTCCTGACGGAGTGCAAATTCGATGCCACTCCCCTCCCGTCGGCAGACTTCGTTATACAGAATGAGGGGAGGCGACGTTATAGAGCCAGCCAGAGAGAGAGAGAGAGAGAGAGAGAGAGAGAGAGAGAGAGAGAGAGAGAGAGAGGCTAGACACCTCCTCCTCAACCCACGGACCCAATGTCGACCTGGCTCCGAACCCTGACATGGCTGCCAGGGAAGGTAGAAGTGTCCATTATGACGCATCCTACCGGGTTCATTGTCTATGTACCGACAAGGGTGTGTGTGTGTGTGTGTGTGTGTGTGTGTGTGTGTCGTGTGTGTGGGTGGGTGTCTGTGTCAGTGTGCGTTTCTGGGTTCTTGTGTGTGTGTGTGTGTGTGTGTGTGTGTTTGTGTGTGTGTGTTTATGTGTGTTTGTGTACGTTTGTGCGTATGCTAGTGCATGTCTGTGTATGCATACGATCATGTCAATTCGTTTGCATGGATGCGTTTATCATCAATATATTAGTAGCCGTTTCCTGCGTTAGCGAGGTGGCGCCAGGAACAGACGAAGGGATGGCATTCAGTCGTTCATATCCTCTCTAAAACTCTCATGTGGTTTCCTATGACCTCTTCCTATGCCCTGTTTCAACCTAATGATAACATGTCGCTCCCCGTATGCAACATACCTCCAATTCGCTCTATCCCATATACATCTCACACCATCCTCCATATACAGGCTCTGAACCTTCAAAGCATGTTTTTATCTCCATCTTTCAACGTCCTTTTCGTTTTCCCCTTCTTCCCCGTTCCCTCCACGCCAGAAATGTATATTCTCTTGTTGAACCTCTCCTCACTCATCCTCTCCATTTGTCCAAACCATTTCAGTACACCCTCTTCTGCTGTCGCGTACATTCTCTGTTTATCACCATGCCTCTCTCTCACCCTATCATGGTTATGGTTTATGTATATATATATATATATATATATATATATATATATATATATATATATATATATATATATATATGTATGTATGTATATTAGTTCTGACACCCTGGTTTTGTCTGTTAATGCAGCGATGTCGTGTAAGACGTACATTTAACATTCATTTGAATTAACTTCGTGTCTGTTAAGAAAATCTTACCCTCCCCTCCACTCCCTCAGTCACATCCCTCCCATCCCCCCATGGTGGGATAGCATTACCATCGATCGAGGTTTCTTTGTGTATATTTGTCTGCGTCCATAACGTCGGTGTGCACGTAGGTATACAAAAATACAAGTATATTCCCTGCGTGTCGTAGAAGGCGACTAAAAGGGGGATGGGTGGGAGCGGGAGGACCTAGAAATCCTCCCCTCCTGTATTACTCCCCAATAAAAGAACAGAGCAAGGAGCCAAGTGAGGAACTCTCCCCTCTCAGGCTCTGTCGTCTGTTCTTGGAGCTACTTCGCTCACGCGGGAAATGGCGAGCGTATACCAACACAGGTCTACCTGAAGTAGATTCTTCTCCCAGAATATGTGTCTGTGTGGGTCTAGTAGAGTTCTTAGTAAATATGCTCAAGGTGTCTGTACATATTGTGTGGCACCATGAGGAAGCCTTCGTCGCTGCACATCTGCATATGTACCTACATACATATATACATACGTCAGTGCATCCATACTTACATACGGACATGCATACATATGTACACATATACATACATACTACATACATCATAAATGCATACATACTATTAAACTACATACATACATACACATACTCATATTACATACATACGGACATTCATACTACATACATACATACATACATACATACGTACATACATACATATATTCATACTACATACGTATATTCATACTACATACATGCATACATACATACATACATACCGAACACGTATGTCTTCTCATGCTAATGTTACATATATACTCAACAGCTTGGATGATAACACGGTGCAGTCACACAGCTTCAGACAGAGCGTGAACTCTGACCTTCGCTGTGACCTCTAGAAACACTGCTATCCTTGCTACATGTAGCATTATGGTATGGTAGCAATCATTGATAGATATGGTAGCAATCATTGCTAAGTATAGCAGCAGTCACCGCTAGGCGTGGTAGCAATCACAGCTAGGTATGGGAACTAAAATCTAGCATGAAACGTAGCTATAGCAACGGTAATTTCTACCAAAATATAGCATTCACCGCTAGCTATAGCAACAGTAATTTCTACCAAAATATAGCATTCACCGCTAGCTATGGCAACAGTAATTTCTACCAAAATATAGCATTCACCGCTAGCTATAGCAACAGTAATTTCTACCTAAATATAGCATTCACCGCTAGCTATAGCAACAGTAATTTCTACCAGAATATAGCATTCACCGCTAGCTATAGCAACAGTAATTTCTACCAGAATATAGCATTCACCGATAGCTATAGCAACAGTAATTTCTACCAGAATATAGCATTCACCGCTAGCTATAGCAACAGTAATTTCTACCAGAATATAGCATTCACCGCTAGCTATAGCAAGAGTAATTTCTGCTATCCAGCGCAACACAGCAGGTGCCAGATATGACTGGCGGATCTGATATCACAATAATAATAATTTCGTGATCAACCTTGATAACGAAAAAAAAAAAAAAAACGAAAGAAAGATGAATAAGGAGAAAAAGTAGAATCCAATACCCTTTCCTTGATGATTGAAGGGGATCCAATACCCTATATACCAGATTCAGCAAGTGACCATAAGTACATTTTCTAGTCACTTATATCTTCCTCCCGTACCTCCTTGTATGTATGCCATCATGCCATACAAAATTAGGCCATTTGATGTATAGTAAGGAAGTGTAGGGTTCTACAGCTACGGAGGAAGGGTATACATTTATACAGGCGTATGACCAACACGTATACTTGCTAAATCTATGATATATATACATAAAAACGTAATATACATTCGTCTAATTTCGACACACACAGACAAACACGCACACATACATATACACTCACACACACACACACACACACACACACACACACACACACACACACATTCGCGCGCGCGCTTGAATCATGCATGCCAACCCAGTGCTGAATATATGATACGAAAAGCCACGCAAGTTCAATTTGTCTTGCGTCTTCTTTCCTGTGGAAGGTGGCGTGGGCCAGCGTTCTTGATTGACATTTGTGCCTCTCGTGTGTGTGTGTGTGTGTGTGTGTGTGTCTCGCTTGTTTACAGAACAAACGGTGAATCCCTCTGGTGGGCAAAAGAGAGACTGTTAATAGTTTGATTGGCTGGTTGCGTGGCCAGCAGCAATGATTCAGAGAGACACGAAGGAAGTATGAGGATATATATATATATATATATATATATATATATATATATATATATATATATATATATATATATATATATACATCAGATCATCTTCAGGAGCTTGTGGATATGTCAGCGTCGAGTTACAAACAATAAGCATGCAGCGCTACATGCACGTCCGCCTACTGGTATGACCCATGACCCGATGTTTCCATTTGTTCTCTTGTCTTAGGCACGTTATCTACCTCCTTCCATAGCATCATTTTATTCTCCTAAAGTTTGATGGTACTCTCTCACCCCAACTCTCGTTTACCCTCTTTTTCAATCCATTCATCCTCCTCTTACCTCCTGCTGCTTTCTCTTATACATCTCCCAATCATTTGCACTCCTTCGTTGTAAGCATATCGTGCAAACGCTTCTCTTTTCTCTTCCCCTAACAACTTTGCTTCTTCATCCCACCACTCACTACCCTTTCTAATCTACCCTACCCACTTTACTTCATCATCCCACCACTCACTACCCTTTCTAATCTACCCTAACCACTTTACTTCTTCATCCCACCACTCACTACCCTTTCTAATCTGCCCACCTCCCACCTTTCTCATGCCACATGCATCTCTTGGACATGTCATCACTGCTTCCCGAAATACATCCCTTTCCTCACCCACTCCCCTCGCGTCATTTGCTCTCACCTTTTGCCATTCTACACTCAATCTCTCCTGGTAATTCGTCACACAAGTTTCCTTCCCAAGCTCACTTACTCTCACCACTCTCTTCTCCCCCCCAACATTCTCTCTTTCATTTTCAAAAACACTACAAATCTTCACCCTCGCCTCCACAAGATAGTGATCAGACATCCCTCCAGCTGTCTACGTCCCCCTCAACATTTATCCTCTGTGTCAGAGGTGGAGGGAACAAGGAGAATGGGGAGACCAAATATGAGATGAAAGGATGGAATGAAAAAGGATTTTGAGCAATCGGTGCCTGAACATGGAGGAGGGTGAAAGAAGCGCTCGGGAGAGGGTGAATTAGAACAATGTGGTATACTTGGGTCAACGTTCTATCAGTGGACTAAAACAGGGCATGTGAAACCCCCGGGGTAAACCATAGAAAGGTCTATGGGGCCTGGATGTCGATAGGGAGCTGTGGTTTCGATGCATTACATGTGACAGAGTGGATGTGAGCTGATGTGGCCTCTCTTCGTCTATTCCTGGCGAATCCTCGCTTACTCGAGAAACGGCGATATATATATATATATATATATATATATATATATATATATATATATATATATATATATATATATATTTTTTTTTTTTTTATTTTGCTTTGTCGCTGTCTCCCGCTTTTGCGAGGTAGCGCAAGGAAACAGACGAAAGAAATGGCCCAACCCACCCCCATACACATGTATATACACACACGTCCACACACGCAAATATACATACTTGTACATCTCAATGTACACATATATATACACACACAGACACATACATATATACCCATGCACACAATTCACACTGTCTGCCTTTATTCATTCCCATCGCCACCTCGCCACACATGGAATATATATATATATATATATATATATATATATATATATATATATATATAAGAAACCTTTAGGTCAAGTCACGCTAATACGTGAAAGCAAAACCAGTAATGGGAACCAGACAACCTTTGACCCAAGTTGGGTCATCCATAACCTCCCAGCGAAAATAATCCATGATATAGCTGTTAGGCACAACCCTTCCCTGCCAACTGTGACCCTTCCAGCACCCCTTAATGACCTCGTTTACTGGTAAAACACCCCCTTTGTTACCCTAGCCTGCCAGAGAGAGAGAGAGAGAGAGAAAGAGAGAGAGAGAGAGAGAGAGAGAGAGAGAGAGAGAGAGAGAGAGAGAGACTATACACACTGAATATATTCCTCCTTACATTTCTCTCCCGCTTGAAATGACCCTCACATTCCTTTCCCATTTAGAATGACCCTCACATTTCTTTCCCACTTAGAATGACCCTCACATTCCTTTTCCACTTAAAATGACCCTCACATTCCTTTCCCACTTAAAATGACCCCTCACATTCCTTTCCCACTTGAAATGAACCTCACATTCCTTTCCCACTTAGAATGACCCTCACATTCCTTTTCCACTTAAAATGACCCTCACATTCCCACTTAAAATGAACCTCACATTCCTTTCCCACTTGAATTGACCCTCACATTCCTTTTCCACTTAAAATGACCCTCACAGTCCTTTGCATACCCCTTGTGTATATATTTCGTTTTCGGTGTGTTCTGCCCTCGTAACATACATCTTCGGACTGTGGCAGTAATTTTCGAATTGGCTTATACCCCCATACTTAAAAATGCAATATTATTATCATTTATATTTTTTTTCATTACAATGAGTTCTTTAATAGATTCCCCAGCGTTTGTTCAAGGGCAATATGACGCACAACTTAACGAGCAGTCGTGGCAAAATATGTGGGACTAGGTTTTCTTTTTTTTTCGTCTTCAATTTCGGTTCTCGACATAGCTTTGTCGAGCGGGTGAATGAAACAATATTCATATATATATTTTTTTTCCTCTTTTCTGGCTAGAATCAAGAAGTGTAGTTCAGTCAGGATTGATAATCTTTTATAAGTCATGTACGTGTTATGATAATCTTTTGATGGGTTATTTTAGAACATGTTCCCCATATATATATATATATATATATATAATCGCATGTTTACCAAATGGCGTCCTAGCTTCGTCTCTTCGATGTATATCAACTGACTGTTATATATCTCTCTTGTGTCACCCCTGATGATGTGATTATTACACGAAAGTGCACTTGGGAACTTATCGTGTTTCATTTTCCCCGTGGACTCATAGGAATATATATAATAAATGGAGTGGCTTTGAGTAGGGTTCCAGCTAACATAGAAATAATAGTGATAGAGATGATGATAATAATAATAATAATAATAATAATAATAATAATAATAATAATAATAATGAAACCTACGTGTAATGTCCACCATTCTCTTTGTGTTCCCTGTTTAGATAAGTTTAGGAGGGGCAGGTAGAGTGGACTCTTGTGTGTTAGCGTTGCCTTTTACCCGAATCTCTCTCTCTCTCTCTCTCTCTCTCTCTCTCTCTCTCTCTCTCTCTCTCTCTCTCTCTCTCTCTCTCTCTCTCTCTCTCTCTTGTTCCCCTCATTGTCATAAATTCTCCTCTCTCAGTCTTCCATACTGCCTTTCCCTCCCCCCCTCCCCCCCTCCTCCCCCCTGGGCGTAGCTGCTGACCACTTCTACGCTTCTCCTAAAAGCTTTGGAGCAGCTTAACTTCAGCTTAGGGATGTAGCTTTTGAGTCGATGTGTTTCCCACTATAGCCAAGACCATAGCTTTCTTTGGCGATACCCTTCTATCTGCAGCTGAAAGTATAGTTTTCCAGATGTATATCTAACTCTTATCTTAGATTATATAGCTTCTTGGTATAGATCTGACCACAGCTAAAGACATGGTTTCTTATAGCTTCTTGATATAGTTCTGACCACAGCTAAAGACATGGTTTCTTATAGCTTCTTGATATAGTTCTGACCACAGCTAAAGACATGGTTTCTTTTAGTTTCTTGATATAGTTCTGACCACAGCTAAAGACATTGTTTCTTATAGCTTCTTGATATAGTTCTGACCACAGCGAAAGACATGGTTTCTCATGCGATATAGTTCTAACTGCAGCTAAGATTATAGCTTCTCAGCTACAAATAGCATCTTAGTATTGTTCTAACTACAGCTAAGAATATTGTTCCTAGATGATACAAAGCTAAGTAAGGCTAAGTGTGTTACGTTTCAAAGGCTGTAGTAGTAAATGCAGCTAAAGAATGTTATATATTCTGCTATAGCAGTAACTCCAGATGAAGAATGATATATACATCTGCTATAGCAGTAACTGCAGCTAAAGAAAGCTATATATATATATATATATATATATATATATATATATATATATATATATATATATATATATATATATATATATATCTTAGAAGCTATAGCTAAATACTGCCAACCATATCACGTCTTAGATGCTGGTAAATAAAGCTGAATATATTGTGTCAGTCGCCAAGATGCTCACAGTTTGTCGTAGGCACTTCAGTGCTAAGCTGTGAGACGACTTTACGCTGCTGTAAGGGTGAAATTCACATAGGAAAAGGGTTAGGGAGTGAACACTAAAGGCAACAACAATCCCGTCCCATTTTCTTTTGTTCTCTTCGTGCCCACGTTCACAGTAGCCATCTTGCCACGGATACGCATAAACACACACACACACACACACACACGCTGAAGTGAAGATGATGATAATGCTACATTACAATGCCCTGATGGATAAAGGAAACAAGTCTTTGGTGACAGAGATTCGTCCTTAGACACCTCAGCATGGCATGGTCTTGCCTCCTCCCGCCCCTTCCTTCACTTGATTCAGCATTCTTCTCTTCTTTCGAGCTTCTTTCACTCGCCGCTTCTTTCATCCTCGCCTCCAGTATTCACTCTCCGCTACGCCCTCTGTGGCTCAAGCCTTCGCTGTTACATCTTTCCCATCTTTGTCTCCCCTCAGACTTTTCCCGTCTCCCCTCACACCCCGTTTCCGTCTCCCCTCAATACCACATTACCCTTTCCACCCCTCACTATCGCCCGTTTCCCCCCCCCCCCTCTCTCACAAACAAGCATGAAAAAATGGTAATTAAGTTCTCCCCCCCCCCCATTCACCCATTCAACGGGGAGCCTCCTGTTCACAACAGACGCCCGGCAATCCTTCTGTTGACAGTCTGTTTACCTGGGACCGTTAAGTGTGTTTGTGTGTGTGTGTGTGTGTGTGTGTGTGTGTGTGTGTGTGTGTGTGTGTGTACTTGCCACTCCCCTTGAGACTCGAATCTTACTCTATCTCACAGCCACTCTATCTATACACTCTATCCCCCCCCTACGCTATAACTATAGATTGTATAGAGAGGCTCTATACCCTTAGTCTCTCTATCCTTGCACTCCTTCTCTATCCTAATCCTATATTCTATAGTCTTGCATCCTCTATCCACACTCGCTCCACTCCCATCACCTCCCTATTCCTTACTCCCCCTTTCTACAGCGTTTCCCATCCCTACATTAGATCGCGTTAAGAAAATCTTTTAGATACTCTATATATGATGATATACTGATATACTATCAGTAAGGTATTTCAGGGGATATGCTATATATCATGGTATACTATAGGATCATTTTGGAATAGTCTAAATATATGATGGTATACTCTCATGAAAATCCTTTTGGGGTATTCAATATATAGTCATATCGTCTCAGGAATATCACTTGGAATCCAATTCTCTCTCTATGAAGGTATACTATCAAGATATTCTTTTGGAATATTTTGTACATGATGGTATACTATCAAGAAATTCCTTTGGAAAGTTGTATAGATGACGGTAAACTATAAGTGAAGAAAAATCTTTTGGATTTCTACACACATCAAAAAGGAGGCTTTGAGAAACTAATGATTAAGTCAGAAAAGGGAAATAAGGAATTCAACCCCAAAATAATTAACATAACTGGAAAAAAGTAGAAGAAAGAAAACGGTAACACACAGGTATTTGGGGGTCAAAAATATATATATCCTTCATCTGCATAGAATTTGGTCATCTTGAGCGACGAGGTCAACACAGGAAAGCAGATGACCCAACAAGCACAAAAGTCCTTATAACTCTCTGTTTTTTGCCCCCCATCCCACCTCGCACCACCCCGACACACACACACACACACACACACACACACACACATACACACACACACACACACACACACGATTATTTCTGTCAACGTTTTATCATGATTACGACCAATCACAGACGCGGATTCCTTCGCTAGATAATTCTGGCGGTGGAAATAATTACCCCGCGACGTGGCTCCCCATTTTCTTTCGCGAGTGTGTGTGTGTGTGTCCGTCCGTCCGTGTGTGTCCCCAAGCTGACGATTAGGTAATTAAAGGGGCGGGTCGACACGCTTCCGCTCCTGCAGCCGACGTGTGTGTGTGTGTGTGTGTGTGTGTGTGTGTGTGTGCGTGTGTGGTTCGCTAACGAACCCTGTAACGAACCTGTGAACCGTCCCAAGGATTTATCTACGGTTTTCTCATCTATTCTTAATTATTAAGCTTTTTTTTTTTGTTAGTCTCGCCTTACATACGTTTTCCTTACTTACGTTTTCCTTTTATATAGAAAACGTTGATGTTGCTGGAGTTCATTTGCTGACTACGAAAACCTAAATCAAAATAGAACTGATGGTGTATTTTTTTCTAATGCACTGTGACCATCTCACCACTTGTGCTTAACAGTCTCAAACATATACTCACTGGGTTGTGAGAGAGAGACCAATAATTGCATTCATAATGAGTCAAATCTCTCTCTCTCTCTCTCTCTCTCTCTCTCTCTCTCTCTCTCTCTCTCTATCTATCTATCTATCTATCTCTCTCTCACTTCAGAACTGTTACCCCTTTTAAACACTTGGCAATCAACCCCTCTTTTTTTTTTTTTTTTCTATTTCGAACATCCGCGTGTTTACTCGCATGTGGTCCATGGTGTGCATCCGTTGCACGGGACTAAAGATACCATCTCTATCAACTCCCACCTCTCCCTCCACCAGTCGCTATCCCGATCAACAGCGATTTGTCCCGTGTGCATTCCTCCCTTCCCAGCGCACATCATCTTCAACCCTCGCTGCTCCGTGCCCTTCTCTCTCTCTCTCTCTCTCTCTCTCTCTCTCTCTCTCTCTCTCTCTCTCTCTCTCTCTCTCTCTCTCTCTCTTAGTCACAAGAGCTACAGTCCCTGCTAGCAAGCCAGCTGGCACAACCTGAGGGCAAGGGGAAGGTCTTCGGTTCGTCCGGACGCGTCTAGGGTACGAACCCAGGTTCGCACCAACGGCGGACGAACCAGCGAATTCCCCTACTGACGCAGCCTCGCTCGTCCACAGGGGGCTGTGGGGTCAGAGCGGCTTGTGTGGGAGGGGAGGATAATTGGGGTAAGGGAAGGGAGGGGGGAAGGAAAGTAGGTTTGGTGTGGGTGGGACTATGGTGTGTGTGGGGGGAGGATGAGGGTTTGGGCGGAGCAGGGAGAGGTAGAGAGGGTTGGGGGGGGAGGGGGGGGGCGCAAAAAGGGGTAGAGCCGCTTATGGTATTTGGTTGTGGAGGCTTTACGCGCACGGAGAGAGAGAGAGAGAGAGAGAGAGAGAGAGAGAGAGAGAGAGAGAGAGAGAGAGAGAGAGAGACAGACAGACAGACAGACAGAGAAACAGAGAGAGAGTTTATCCACCATGTGAATATATATATATATATATATATATATATATATATATATATATATATATATATATATATACATATAAATATGTATATATAAATTTGGAACGGCAGAATAATCGCGTTATCGCCCAAAATATCGTGATGCTAAAGTAATGACGACGAATTTAGAATGCGAGAAAATGATCTTATTATGATATCCAGATATTGTGAAGTTAATGAATGATAAGATGACCAAGTTAATAACCGGTGCAAACTAGTAAATCCTTCATAATTAACGCTGCAGATAATAACTGTAAATATCCTTATCATTTATTGTAATCAGTTTACCTTATATATATATATATATATATATATATATATATATATATATATATATATATATATATATATATATATATATCCTCACTATGTCACCCTTATTACAATATTATACAGTCTTAAAACCCATTTTGCTTCCTCATCTCAGCGCGCCATCTCTCTCTCTCTCTCTCTCTCTCTCTTACCTGGACCATGATGGCAAGGCCGACGATCCCGTTGGAGCCAAGCCTCGCCTCGCTCATGTTGCGGTATAAGTCAGCGTTGTATCCGTACATCTGGATCTGAAATGGAACAAGTTAAATGAAGACCACAACGTCTCAATATATATATATATATATATATATATATATATATATATATATATATATATATATATATTATATATATTATATATATGTGTGTGTGTGTGTGTGTGTGTGTGTACACTCACGTTAGCGAGATAGCGCTAAGAACAAAGGACTGAGTCTTAGAGGGAATATGCTCACTTGGCCTCCTTCTCTGTTCCTTCTTTTGGAAAATCAAAAACGGGAGAGGGAAAGGATTTCCAGCCCTCCCGCTCCCTCCTCTTTTAGTCGCCTTCTACGACACGCAGGGAATACGTGGGAAGTATTCTTTTTCCCCTATCCCCCGGGATAATATATATATATATATATATATATATATATATATATATATATATATATATATATATATATATATATGTATATTTATATATATATATATATATATATATATATATATATATATATATATATATATATATATATATATATTTCTTTGGTGACGTATACGTCACGAGTATGTGTATACTTCGTTTTCTGTACTTCGACTAATATAGTTTCATATAAAAATCTTTCCGTATCACATCTTCGTCTCAGGCTTAGGCGAATATTGATCACTTTATCTGTAGCTCTCGCTGTCTCATTACTCATTACCGTACCATTTCCCACAACCTAATTAAATGTGATTATAAGGTTGTCTGTACAATTCGTTTATCTACGTACTTTAGAAAACGGATTACAACTCCCCCACCATTGGATATGATCAATCATTTCCGATGTGATTTTGATGATCATATTCTTCGTGGCTTCGATTACAGGAAACTGATTAATTCTATAATTTTCTATCATTTGTCCAGATCTATAGTCACTTTTTTCTCTATACAACGAAAGGAGAACTTGATATACAGTATAGTTTTGCTATATATGATATATCTAATTATAACTTTGATAATGTTTATGATAATCGTATCACCTCATTCTGTTATAATTTATACTTATAATATTCTATTCATTTTTCCTTTATCATAGATTATTACACTATCTTTACAGAACCTTTCTTTATATATATATGCGTCTTATAAGTTTACATCACCATGGTATCATTTGAATCCATCATAATGACATCATTTGCATATATCTCTCTCCCACACCCCACCCCCCCCACCCCCCACCGTTATCATATTCACATACGCAGTATATTGCACAGCGTCCTTTTATCTAGGCTATAGTTTGATATCATAAATATGGTGTTATCTGCGCCTCTCGCCTGCTCTCTATACATAATTTATCTTCCGTCATTCCCTTCCCTTATTTATCAGATGTTCTTATCGTCCTTTGGGGGGGGGGGAGAAAGAGAATAATAGTGATGATAGAAGCATAGAAATATAGCATTATTATCATTTTTCTATTTTTTTTTTAATCTTTCTCTTTCATACTATTCGCCATTTCCCGCAGTAGCGAGGTAGCGTTAAGAACAGAGGACTGGGCCTTTGAGGGAATATCCTCACCTGGCCCCCTTCTCTGTTCCTTCTTTTGGATAATTAACAAAAAAAAAAAAATGAGAGGGGAGGATTTCCAGCCCCCGCTCCCTTCCCTTTTAGTCGCCTTCTACGACACGCAGGGAATACGTGGGAAGTATTCTTTCTCCCCTATCCCCAGGGATATATATATATATATATATATATATATATATATATATATATATATATATATTATATATTATGATTTATATCTTTAGCCAGTTTGTGTGACGCTAAGACGTCCCTCGTCTGGTATTTGGAATAGAGTGGCTCAAGTGTTTAAATAAATTTGATGATGATTGACGCCATTACTTCAACAACTCCAAAGATCCCCCAGAGAAGCTCCAGCAGGCCACTTCAACACCTCCAAAGACCCCCCAGAGAAGCTCCAGCAGGCCACTTCAACAACTCCAAAGATCCCCCAGAGAAGCTCCAGCAGGCTACTTCAACACCTCCAGAGATCCCCAAGAGAAGATTTAGCAGACTTTTCAACAACTCTTTAAAGAACCCCCCAGAGAAGCTCCAGCAGGCCACTTCAACAACTCCAAAGATCCCCCCCAGAGAAGCTCCAGCAGGCTACTTCAACAACTCCAGAGATCCCCAAGAGAAGATTTAGCAGACTTTTCAACAACTCTTTAAAGAACCCCCCAGAGAAGCTCCAGCAGGCCACTTCAACAACTCCAAAGACCCCCCAGAGAAGCTCCAGCAGGCCACTTCAACAACTCCAAAGACCCCCCCAGAGAAGCTCCAGCAGGCTACTTCAACAACTCCAAAGATCCCCCAGAGAAGCCACAGCAGGCCACTTCAACAACTCCAAAGACCCCCCCAGAGAAGCCACAGCAGGCTACTTCAACAACTCCAAAGACCCCCCCAGAGAAGCCACAGCAGGCTACTTCAACACCTCCAAAGATCCCCCCCCCCCCCCAGAGAAGCTCCAGCAGGCTACTTCAACTCCAAAGATCCCCCAGAGAAGATTTAGCCAAGTTTCTTTATATTCTTTTTCTTTTCCAATGTCTTAAGACAGAATGAGATTCTCGTCCTTCATCCCTCATCACCATCGACTCCTTTGGTCCCACAGCCAAAATATTTATTCCATACTCTCTCTCTCTCTCCTTTTTCGACAGTGCCAAGGAAATACGAGTAAATTCACAAGCACCCACCCACCCACACACACACACACACACACACACACAAACTGAACAATATAATCAAGATATTTTTCTTCCATTCTTGAAAAGTATGGCTCCATTAGGCGTTTTTTCTTTTTGCACTACTTCGCACATTTTCCGTTGCTGAAAGTGTCAAAGGCTCTCCCCCCCACTTTCTCCACCCACCCACACCGCCCTTACTACTTATTTTGCACCCTTTATCTTAGCTTTATCTGATCTTTACTTTTTGTCTTTGTTTCTCCCTCTCTACCCCCCAAGCTGCTGCTGAAGGAGTGGGTGGAAATGCCACAGAAACCAGTGTGTGTGTGTGTGTGTGTTGTCCATGTACACGTATGGAAGTCCAAGATGGTAGGCTGCCACCGTCTCTCTCTCTCTCTCTCTCTCTCTCTCTCTCTCTCTCTCTCTCTCTCTCTCTCTCTGGAGGGAAAGCAGAGGGGGTAGTGGCTGAAGGAGGGAGGGAAGAAATGAAAGAGGATGAAAAGGAAAGAAGGAAGGAGGGAAAGAAAGAGGGACAAAGGAAGAAAGGAAGGGAACAAGGAGGAAAGAAAAGACAGAAGAAGGATGGAAGGGAAGAACGAAGAAAGGATGGAAGAAAGTAAGGGACAAAAAAAGGGCGGAAAGGAAGGAAGGAAGAAAGTAAGGAAAGAAGGAGGGAAGAATGAAAGGTGGAAGAAGGAGGGAAGAAACCAATGAACGAAGGGGATGAAGAAAAGGAGAAAAAAGAAGAAAAAGTTTAATGGAGGCGAGCGAAAAAGTATGAAGATCTTTGGATAAGCGACGCCAAAATGTAAAGAACTTTAAGCTGATCTCGCTGAAACCAAAAGAATTTCAACCTGGTGTCGCCAAAGTATAAAAGTTTGAGGATGCCTGAGCCAAAATGTTAAAGAGCATTGAGCTGCTTACGCCAAAAATATAGAGGAATTTAATCCTGAAGCCGCAAAAATACGTCAAAATATAAGGGAGTTTTTAAGCTGGCTACGCCAAAATATTTTAGAGCTTTTAGCTAGTTACGCCAAAATATATAAAGACCTTTCAGCTCGCTACGCCAAAATATAAAGGAGTTTTTAGATGGCTACGCCAAAATATCCAGAGCTTTTAGCTGGCTACGCCAAAATATCCAGAGCTTTTAGTTGGCTACGCCAAAATATTCAGAGCTTTTAGCTGGCTACGCCAAAATATCCAGAGCTTTTAGTTGGCTACGCCAAAATATTCAGAGCTTTTAGCTGGCTACGCCAAAATATAAAGGAGTTTTGAGCTGGCTACGCGAAAATATAAAAGTTTTGAGCTGGCTACGCCAAAATATAAAGAGTTTTAGTTGGCTACGCCAAAATATAAAGAGTTTTAGTTGGCTACGCCAAAATATAAAGAGTTTTAGTTGGCTACGCCAAAATATAAAGAGTTTTAGTTGGCTACGCCAAAATATAAAGAGTTTTAGTTGGCTACGCCAAAATATAAAGAGTTTTAGTTGGCTACGCCAAAATATAAAGAGTTTTAGTTGGCTACGCCAAAATATAAAGGAGTTTTGAGCTGGCTACGCCAAAATATAAAGAGTTTTAGTTGGCTACGCCAAAATATAAAGGAGTTTTGAGCTGGCTACGCGAAAATATAAAAGAGTTTTAAGCTGGCTACGCCAAAATATAAAGGAGTTTTGAGCTAGCTTCGCCAAAATATAACGAATTTCAGGCTGCTGGAGTCGCCAAAGTAATAAAGAATCTTAACCTGGCCCCGCCAAAATATCAGGGTTCTCCCGGTGATGTTTAAGAGAGACTTTATATTTATGGTGGAGGTGTCGCCCTGAGGGCCATTAGCCAGCCTGTCAAACTGCTTGACCACACGAGCCAACACCAGGGAGGGTGAGGCCCCTTGCCCTATCAGGGAGGACGAGGCCCCTTGCCCTATAAGGGAGGGTGAGGCCCTTGCCCTATCAGGGAGGGTGAGGCCCTTGCCTATCAGGGAAGGTGAGGTTCTTGCCCTATCAGGGAGACTGAGGCCCCTTGCCCTATAAGGGAGGGTGAGGCCCTTGCCCTATAAGGGAGGGTGAGGCCCCTTGCCCTATCAGGGAGGGTGAGGCCCCTTGCCCTATAAGGGAGGGTGAGGTTCTTGCCCTATCAGGGAAGGTGAGGTTCTTGCCCTATCAGGGAGACTGAGGCCCTTGCCCTATCAGGGAAGGTGAGGTTCTTGCCCTATCAGGGAGGGTGAGGCCCCTTGCCCTATCAGGGAGGACGAGGCCCTTGCCCTATAAGGGAGGGTGAGGCCCCTTGCCCTATCAGGGAGGGTGAGGCCCCTTGCCCTATAAGGGAGGGTGAGGCCCTTGCCCTATCAGGGAGGGTGAGGCCCTTGCCCTATCAGGGAGGGTGAGGCCCTTGCCCTATCAGGGAGGGTGAGGCCCTTGCCTATCAGGGAAGGTGAGGTTCTTGCCCTATCAGGGAGACTGAGGCCCTTGCCCTATCAGGGAGGACGAGGCCCTTGCCCTATCAGGGAGGACGAGGCCCTTGCCCTATAAGGGAGACTGAGGCCCTTGTTCTATGAAGGAAACTGAGCCCTTGCCCTGTTAAGGAGGACGAGGCCTTAGCCCTATCAGGGAGGCTGAGCCCTTGTCTTATCAGGTATCGGGAGCCCTTTCCCTGTCAGGTAGGGGAGCCCTTGCCCTATGAAGGAGGCTGAGGCCTCTAATAATCTACCAGGTTGAGCTCCCTCACGTAATCTACCAGGTTGAGCTCCCTCACGTAATCTACCAGGTTGAGCTCCCTCATGTAATCTACTAGGTTGAGCTCCCTCATGTAATCTACTAGGTTGAGCTCCCTCACGTAATCTACCAGGTTGAGCTCCCTCACGTAATCTACCAGGTTGAGCTCCCTCACGTAATCTACCAGGTTGAGCTCCCTCACGTAATCTACCAGGTTGAGCTCCCTCACGTAATCTACCAGGTTGAGCTCCCTCACGTAATCTACCAGGTTGACCTCCCTCACGTAATCTACCAGGTTGAGCTCCCTCACGTAATCTACCAGGTTGAGCTCCCTCACGTAATCTACCAGGTTGACCTCCCTCACGTAATCTACCAGGTTGAGCTCCCTCACGTAATCTACCAGGTTGAGCTCCCTCACGTAATCTACCAGGTTGAACTCCCTCACGTAATCTACCAGAAAAGAGGGTAAGGGAGATAAATCTTCTCCCTCACTGTCCAGTTCAGGGACAGTGAGGGAGAGAGGGAGGGAGGGAGGCTGGCTGGAATCTTTAAACTCCATCGCACATCCATCATCATCAGCATATCATTAAAGAGATGGAAGGGAAGGGTGTATGGCCTGAGGCCAAGTGTGTGTGTGTGTGTGTGTGTGTGTGTGTGTGTGTGTGTGTGGGTGGGTGTGTGTGTGGGGGGGAGTGATAGATTGTTTAATAGCATTTGTCTACTACTACTACTACCCCTGCTGCTACTTCTACTACTGCTACTACTACAAATAATGATAATAATAATAATAATAATAATGATAATAATAATGATAATAATGATAATAATAATGATGATAATGATAATAATAATAATAATAATAATAATAATAATAATAATAAAGATAATGATAATTATAATGATAATAGTAATAATGATGATAATAATAATAACAATACTCGCTGTAGATAATTCTTGTTCGCCAAATATATATATATATATATATATATATATATATATATATATATATATATATATATATATATATATATATATATGTGTGTGTGTGTGTGTGTGTGTGAGGTGGTTTGATCGAGTAAGTAACGTAAGGGTAAGAGAGATGTGTGGAAATAAAAAGAGCGTGGTTGAGAGAGCAGAAGAGGGTGTTTTGAAGTGGTTTGGGCACATGGAGAGAATGAGTGAGGAAAGATTGACCAAGAGGATATATGTGTCGGAGGTGGAGGGAACGAGGAGAAGTGGGAGACCAAATTGGAGGTGGAAAGATGGAGTGAAAAAGATTTTGTGTGATCGGGGCCTGAACATGCAGGAGGGTGAAAGGAGGGCAAGGAATAGAGTGAATTGGATCGATGTGGTATACCGGGGTTGACGTGCTGTCAGTGGATTGAATCAAGGCATGTGAAGCGTCTGGGGTAAACCATGGAAAGCTGTGTAGGTATGTATATTTGAGTGTGTGGACTTGTATGTATATACATGTGTATGGGGGTGGGTTGGGCCATTTCTTTCGTCTGTTTCCTTGCGCTACCTCGCAAACACGGGAGACAGCGACAAAAAAAAAAAAAAAAAAAATATATATATATATATATATATATATATATATATATATATATATATATATATATATATATGTATACTTTTAATTTACTACACCTGATGAATAAATGACTCCATCAGACACGATGAATTTCGTGTCAAGATGTGTCCGAGTGCTATTGCTTGATGTAATTCAAATAATTAATGATATGCAGTTATAATAAAATAAGTAATGATATGCAAATCAGAAAATGAGAGATAGATAGATAAAGGAGAGAGAGAGAGAGAGAGAGAGAGAGAGAGAGAGAGAGAGAGAGAGAGAGAGAGAGAGAGAGAGAGAGAAATTTCGGGTCAGCTTTTTCGCTGCCAAATACCTCCTTCTGATTCCTTTTAATCATAGCTGATTACCTTTCAGTCATAGCTAATGTAATCTTCAATGGTTAGGCAGACGGTGAAGATATGACTGTAAGAGAATTTTTTTTTTTATAATGGCCAATTAACTTTTTTTTTTTATATCCTTTTGTATACATACTTTTGGTTGAAAACAAATGAACCTTTGATTTTTAACATTTCATTTCTAACATTTGGTTTTCAACATTTTATTCTAAACTTTTTATTTCTAACATTTGGTTTTCAACATTTTATTCTAAACTTTTTATTTCTAACATTTGGTTTTTAACATTTTATTCTGAACTTTTTATTTCTAACATTTGGTTTTTAACATTTTATTCTAAATTTTTTATTTCTAACATTTGGTTTTTAATCATATATTATCATTTTCATATTATCTTTTGATTTTCTATCTATCGATATATCAACATTTGATTTTTAACATCTGATTTTTTATCAAATATCAATTTTTTGATATTTGAATTGGATTTCTAACATTTGAGTTGTAATCAAATACTAATATTAATTCTAAATCTTAATTAAAGAGTAACATCTTCATAGGAACATCTGATTCTTAATCTATCATATATTAACATTTGAATCTAATCAAATATAAACAGTTTCATATTACATCTTACTCTTAATCTACTCAGATATTAACATTTGATTTTTCAACCGTGATAATAGCACCATAAGGATTTTAACGCTAGCAATTGTTTATGCCATTTAACGTTTATATAACATTTAACGTTTATGCCATTTAACGTTCATACCATTCAACGTTTATACCATTTAACGTTCATGCCATTTAACGTTTATACCATTCAACGTTTATACCATTCAACGTTTATACCATTTAACGTTTATGCCATTTAACGTTTATACCATTTAACGTTCATGCCATTTAACGTTTATACCATTTAACGTTTATACCATTTAACGTTCATCCCATTTAACGTTTATACCATTTAACGTTCATGCCATTTAACGTTTATGCCGTTTAACGTTTATGCCATTTAACGTACATGCCATTTAACGTTTATGCCATTAACGTTCATGCCATTTAACGTTTATGCCATTTAACGTTTATGCCTTTTAACGTTTATGCCATTTAACGTTTATACCATTTAACGTTTATACCATTTAACGTTCATGCCATTTAATGTTTATGCCATTTAATGTTCATGCCATTTAACATCTACTTTGCAGATAGCGCCGTTGTAGCACTTACCATAGGGAGAACCTGTGTTCATTTTCACTTTTTATTATTTTCATACGTATTCAATTTTATTTCTCATATATTTATTTATTTTTTCTTTATTTGCCTGACGTTTTGAAGCACAGCGTTGAGGTACCTGGTGAATGCCCTAGATGAAATTGATGCCTAGGATATAAACCCTCCTCTCCCCCTCTAAAAAAAAAAATAAAACTTGATAAAGACTCAGATTTATTTTCCACTTCGTAAATGAAATTCAGATTTATCATAAATGAAAAAGGTCCAGGTCCTCCGTGGTAAATGTTCATTTAATGACATTACTGGATCGTAGTGACAATCGGCTTTTGGAAAAAAAAAAACACAAGTTTTGGAAAAAAAATTTTTTTTTTTTTCTCTCTCTCTCTCTCTCTCTCTCTCTCTCTCTCTCTCTCTCTCTCTCTCTCTCTCTTTGTATATATATATGAATGGAGAAAAACTGGAGGAAGTGAAGTGTTTTAGATATCTGGGAGTGGATCTGGCAGCGGATGGAACCATGGAAGCGGAAGTGGATCATAGGGTGGGGGAGGGGGCGAAAATTCTGGGAGCCTTGAAGAATGTGTGGAAGTCGAGAACATTATCTCGGAAAGCAAAAATGGGTATGTTTGAAGGAATAGTGGTTCCAACAATGTTGTATGATTGCGAGGCGTGGGCTATGGATAGAGTTGTGCGCAGGAGGATGGATGTGCTGGAAATGAGATGTTTGAGGACAATGTGTGGTGTGAGGTGGTTTGATCAAGTAAGTAACGTAAGGGTAAGAGAGATGTGTGGAAATAAAAAGAGTGTGGTTGAGAGAGCAGAAGAGGGTGTTTTGAAATGGTTTGGGCACATGGAGAGAATGAGTGAGGAGAGATTGACCAAGAGGATATATGTGTCGGAGGTGGAGGGAACGAGGAGAAGAGGGAGACCAAATTGGAGGTGGAAAGATGGAGTGAAAAAGATTTTGTGTGATCGGGGCCTGAACATGCAGGAGGGTGAAAGGAGGGCAAGGAATAGAATGAATTGGAGCGATGTGGTATACCGGGGTTGACGTGCTGTCAGTGGATTGAAGCAAGGCATGTGAAGCGTCCGGGGTAAACCATGGAAAGCTGTGTAGGTATGTATATTTTGCGTGTGTGGACGTATGTATATACATGTGTATGGGGGTGGGTTGGGCCATTTCTTTCGTCTGTTTCCTTGCGCTACCTCGCAAACGCGGGAGACAGCGACAAAGCAAAAAAAAAAAAAAAAAAAAAAATATATATATATATATATATATATATATATATATATATATATATATATATATATGTATATATATATATAACAATACAACTGGTTGTGATGTACAGCAGTTGTTCTGCGTACGTTATGTCTCTCGCAGTTATTACACTTCAGAATATATATGAGAGAAGTTTGTATAATGGTGGAACGTCGTATGACCCAAAGGACTGTGGTTCTTCTCACGATTTTATATATATATATATATATATATATATATATATATATATATATATATATATATATATATATATATATATTATTTATTTATTTGTTTATTTTATTATTTGTTTTGCTTTGTCGCTGTCTCCCGCGTTAGCGAGGTAGCGCAAGGAAACAGACGAAAGGATGGCCCAACCCACCCACATACACATGCATACACATACACGTCCACACAAGCAAATATACATACCTATACATCTCAACGTATACATATATATACACACACAGACATATACATATATATACATGTACATAATTCATACTGTCTGCCTTTATTCATTCCCATCGCCACCTCGCCACACATGTAATAACAACCCCCTCCCCCCTTTATGTGCGCGAGGTAGTGCTAGGAAAAGACAACAAAGGCCACATTCGTTCACACTCGGTCTCTAGCTTTCATGTAATAATGCACTGAAACCACAGCTCCCTTTCCACATCCAGGCCCCACAGAACATTCCATGGTTTACCCCAGACGCTTCACATGCCCTGGTTCAATCCATGGACAGCACGTCGACCCCGGTATACCACATCGTTCCATTTCACTCTATTCCTTGCACGCCTTTCACCCTCCTGCATGTTCAGGCCCCGATCACTCAAAATCTTTTTCGCTCCATCTTTCCACCTCCAATTAGGTCTCCCACTTCTCCTCGTTCCCTCCACCTCCGACACATATATCCTCTTGGTCAATCTTTCCTCACTCATTCTCTCCATGTGCCCAAACCACTTCAAAACACCCTCTTCTGCTCTCTCAACCACGCTCTTTTTATTTCCACACATCTCTCTTACCCTTACGTTACTCACTCGATCAAACCACCTCACACCACACATTGTCCTCAAACATCTCATTTCCAGCACATCCATCCTCCTGCGCACAACTCTATCCATAACCCACGCCTCGCAGCCATACAACATTGTTGGAACCACTATTCCTTCAAACGTACCCAGTTCACACGATCCCTACATAAGTAATATTTTCTACCCTTAACCTAGGTTTCCAAATCCTTCAAATTCAATTATCTGTAAGAGCAAAAAAAAAAAGAAAAAAAAAAGAAAAATTCCTCCTCAACTCCTTTTGAGAGTTGATTCCCAACTCTTTTTGAGAGTTGATTCCCCAAAGCAAATATAAAGTACTTGTGAGTTGAGGCCCAGGGCCACTATACGCAACGAAGAGCGTGTACGAGTTCGTCATACTCCTCAACACCTGAAGAAGGCGCTGAAGATGTCTCGATTGTAGGTTCCAATAGGAGGTTAAGGGATCCTTAATAACACCTGTTGGCAGTCGGTAGGACTGTAGAGTTTATATAGAGAGTCTAACTAATCAATATAGAATGTGAAACCTATTTGTAAAATTCTCTAATATGGTAAGCTCTAGCGCTTAATCAGTGCCACCTGTAGAGCTAGAGCTAGAGAGAGAGAGAGAGAGAGAGAGAGAGAGAGAGAGAAGAGAGAGAGAATTTTGAAATCCATATCAGTCTGAAGCGCGCAAGCGCGCGCTCACACACACACACACACACACACACACACACACACACACACACACACACACACACACACACACACACACTTCACCATATATCACACAAACAAGATATAGATATTAATGAATGCATTTGCATGTCCATCAATATTTATCAATATGCAAATTTTCCTCGGGGAGGGTGGGGGGGAAGTGAACTTTTTCATTTCCAAACTTTGTGTGTGCGAGTCAGAGGAGGTTAGCAAACAAAACAGGAAATACAGCGCATTAGTCCTGGAATATTTATACGAACGGCACTGTTGCCAGATTTCTGATCGTGGAATGAGAAGAGCTACGAGGACGTAGCGATTATAAATTTTTTTTCCCTCATCTATTATAATACCTATGGCCATTGGTGATAAAGAACAATATGACTCGAAGGACAGGACTCGGCTCTTTGTGCAAATGCTGACATGGGAACAGTCTTTTCGACCTCCACATAACCTTTCTTCATTGAAGGCAAATACTGATAATATCCTTGAAAATCTTCGTTCTTGAAAGTGCGATATGAACTGAGTGAGAAATCATTTCCAGTTCCCCCAGAACTACGACACTGGAACGCGTCGTTACGACACTTGAGAATGACGGTACGACACTTGAGCGTGACGGTACGACACTGGAACACGACGGTACGACATTTGAGCATGATGGGACGACACTGGAACATGTCTGTACGACATTTGAGTATGTTGGTACGAAACTAGAACACGTCGGTACGACACTTGAGCATGATAGTACGATACTAAAACACGTCGGTACGACACTTGAACATGACGGGACGACACTGGAACACGTCGGTACGACACATGAGCATGACGGTACATCACTGGAACACGTCGGTACGATCCATCAGCTCAAACTGCACCCCATTTCGAAAGTTGTCTTGAGACCAGAGTGGGGAAGAGGGGTGGGTGATGGTTTCTGGCCTCGAAGCTGTTGACCAACAGATAAAGGGCTTCGACTAAAGCCGCCGCTCCCTCCCAAATCCACCTTTGAAGCACTGGGGACTCGGAACTAATTCCTGGAGTTTCCTGAGCAGTTCGCCAGAAGACTGTGAGCTCGCAAAACAAATGCCGCCCATGAGCAATCACCCGAGTTAGTCGTCAAGTTGGTAGACGGAGGTGATGGCGCAGCCGCTCCTGGAAATCAAAAGCACACAAGAGAACAAATGACACCGAAAGTCCTTTCCCTCTTTCTTCTTCTTGTCCTCCGCAACTCTGGAGCATTTCCTGCTTCGAACAGACGAAGAACATTCCCCCCCTTTCGCGCTGGATCTATCGGTGTTACTCACATCTCGCAAAGGCGGGTGAAGTTCATCCTGGATTACGATGGAGAGCTTCCAGGCGAGACATAGGTTCTCTTTGAAGACCACTGTCTTGCTGTCTCTTACCAGTGCCAAACGAACCCAACGAAACGCCGCGGTGCTCGAAGCAACGTCTAAAGTTAATGGACAAATCAGTCGTCACTCGCCGGAGACACAGCTCTGTGAGGCTGGAAGGTTGTTTGAAGCGGACTCGGAGGGATGACTGTCGACCATTTGCTGGAAAATGATGAGCCGGGGGCATTCCAGGCCATTCGGATCCTACCCAAAGATCCCGATTCTGGAAATACCAAGAACATGTTTCTGTACAAATGAGTAGCCAAAGATCCAGTGGTTCAGAGGGCTGTTTTACTGGTCCAGTGGTTCAAAGGGCTGTTTTACTGGTCCAGTGGTTCAGAGGAATGTTTTGCTGGTCCAGTGGTTCAGAGGATGTGTTTTACTGGTCCAGTGGTTCAGAGGACTGTTTTACGGATTTCCAGGCCTCCAGAATCGAGCCCCGGCGATGATGGCAAATGACTAACCCAGGCCTCACAACCAGACCCGGATGAATGGGTACCAATACTGACCAGAGAGAGAGAGAGAGAGAGAGAGAGAGAGAGAGAGAGAGAGAGAGAGAGAGACGAACCGCAGCGCTCAATACACTATATAATAACCGCTGCATCCGGGATTATTCCCTTCTACCTGCTAATATCTGGCCTCACCCAACATCAGGGGTTCCATCTACTTACCCAGGATGTGTCTACCAGTATACACACACACACACACACACACACACACACACACACACAGCCTCGTTACTGTGGCCTTGCATGCGTCATTGCGCGGTGAATTATTGGGTCCTGGACTCGTGTTTCACAAGGAGTGACAAGGCCCCCCAAGGTTTTCAGGGTACGTCTGTGTGTGTGTGTGTGTGAAGCCGGTGCGCTTGCCTGCGTTGTCAGCAGCTGTGTCGAACAGGTGGGGGGGCCTCTGTCGTGTACAAGTGCACCTCCCTTGTCTTCCGTTGCGAGAGCTTTGGGGTTAGCGGAAACTGAATGAAACATTCCCGCATTTTCCAGTGTTTTCAAATTTGCATCCGTGGAAAAAAAAATGGGAATGACGCTTTTTCTTGCTTGATTGTCTATGGTCTTCGTGTAGGTCGGGGTCATGGTGGCTTGGCGTCCACTTCTCTCGATTGTCTTTTCGTCTTCCGTTGGATGGCGTCCGGGGCCAATTGGCACAGTGTGTTATAATAATTCACTCTCTTTTGATCTCGATCTTTTGGTTGTGGAAGTGACCACGACTTCCTCCTCAACTGCAAACCACTTTTTCGTGGTCTTAGTGTTGTTGTTTTTATTCACATGCCAGAAAATGTCTTTCGACACGCTCAGTCCTTCGTTATGTATACACGTGATGTTGATATATATATATATATATATATATATATATATATATATATATATATATATATATATATATATATATATATATTATCCCTGGGGATAGGGGAGAAAGAATACTTCCCACGTATTCCCTGCGTGTCGTAGAAGGCGACTAAAAGGGAAGGGAGCGGGGGGCTGGAAATCCTCCAATCTCGTTTTTTTTTTTTTTTTTTTTAATTTTCCAAAAGAAGGAAGAGAGAAGGGGGCCAGATGAGGATATTCCCTCGAAGGCCCAGTCCTCTGTTCCTAACGCTACCTTGCTAATGCAGGAAATGGCGAATAGTATGAAAGATATATATATATATATATATATATATATATATATATATATATATATATATATATATATATATATATATATATGTATATATATATATATATATATATACACACACACACTAGTACAACTGCTACCACTTCTACTACTACTTCTACTATTGCTACCACCAGCACTACTACTACTACTACTACTACTACTACTACTACTACTACTACTACTACTACTACTACTACTACTTCATTAACACCTTAAGCCACACACCTCCGCGGGGAAGGTAGCTCCGTTGATCTGGTGTTCGGAGCCTTGATCATTCGCAGCCCCGAAGTGGATGTACAGATCCTCGAACCTGTACTTGTAGACGAGGGGCCCTCCTGTGATGTTAATGTGTTGCTTCGTGCCCTTCTCCACCTTGAAGATCACGCTCTGGCCCGTGTTGTGGAGCGTGCCCGAGATCTGCAAGGAAAGGGACCATTGTTATCAGCCACGGGGGGAGAGAGGGTTGTTAAGAGGAGTATGTGTCTCTCTGTGTGTGTGTGTGTGTGTGTGTGTGTGTGTGTGTGGTTCCCCCATGGATGCGGGAGCCGTGGGAGAGGTGAATCTGGCCTCCTCATATATACAGAGAGAGAGAGAGAGAGAGAGAGAGAGAGAGAGAGAGAGAGAGAGAGAGAGGAGATGATGATGAGATGGAGAAATAGAATAAGAGGAAGATAATAACAAAATGCTTGAAAACACACACACACACACACACACACACACACACACACACACACACACACACTCTCTCTCTCTCTCTCTCTCTCTCTCTCTCTCTCTCTCTCTCTCTCTCTCTCTCTCTCTCTCCCTCCATCGTAGATATCACACTGAAAAAAAAAAGAGAAAAAAACAGACATCACAGCAGAGGCAACAGAACTGGTCCAGAAAGAGACATCCACCGTTGTTGACTCGTCCCTCTGTTCCCAGTGGTTAACAGAAGTTCTTTGTGGTGTTCAGTGGCACTTAGTGGCATTCAGTGGCATTTAGTGTTACTTAGTGGTACTCCCTGGTGCTCAGTAATACACAGTGGTAATGGACAGAGATTTTCAGTGATACTAAGTGGTTCTCCAGTGGTACTCGGTGGTAGAGTGCATGGCGTGAACTCCCACTTGGGTTAATATATCTGAGTGAGCTTTGGGAGGCCGAGGGGAGTGGCTGCCCTGTCCTCCACATTTCCTGAGAGCAGTTAGGAAAGTGAGAGAGCGAGAGAGAGAGAGAGAGAGAGAGAGAGAGAGAGAGAGAGAGAGAGAGGGAGAGAGAGAGAGAGGGAGAGAGAGAGAGAGAGAGAGAGAGAGAGAGAGAGAGAGAGAGAGAGAGAGAGCATTAAGGCAGACTAGGACATAGAGATGTGTAGATGGCTAGAAGGTGGATGCAGCAAATGGAGAGAGAGAGAGAGAGAGAGAGAGAGAGAGAGAGAGAGAGAGAGTAGAGAGAGAGAGTAGAGAGAGCGCTAAAGAATGTCTCCATAAGCTTAATGAGAAGGGAAAAAAAATGAGATGATGGACATGAACGAAACACAAAAATGGAAAGGCAGAACGAAAGAGGAAATGAAGAGGACCCGATACACTATAATGAGGAGAGACGGGAGAGATGTGACGGAAAGAATCGAAATCAAATGAAAGAAATGAGAAATGCGAAACGGGAAAGATGAGGAGGAAAAAAAAGAAGGAAGAGAATAGAAAGGGTAAAGATAATATGGTGAGGGGGAAAGAAATAGCAAGTGGAAGGAAAACACAATGTTGGAAAGAGGAGAAAGAAAAGGATTGGCAGGAGTAAATGAAAAGGATTAGGAGGGTAAAAAAAAAGAAAGGGATTAGTAAGGGAAAAGAAAAGGATTAGTAGGGGGAAAAGAATAGGATTTGTAGGGGAAATGAAAAAGGGTTGATTGAATTAGAAAAAGAATTGGCATAGTTGATTCACGAAAAGGGTTGGTAGGAGAAGGGTTAGAAAAGGAAAATAGATAAGAGAATAGGAAAAAGGGTTACTACGGTGGTAAAGAAAACGTTTGGTGGTTGTAAAAGCGAGTGCTTTTACAGAGGGAAAAAAGGGAATAGCGTAGGGAGGAGTTCATGGCCGATAAGGTAAAAGGAGTATTTCGAAGGGGGAAAAAGGGGGGGGGGGGAGACTGACAGGGGAAAAAGAAGGGGATGGCGGGGAAAAAGAAAAAGGGATGGTAAACGAGAAAAAGGGGGCAGAGACTTAGTAGGGGAAAAAAGAAAAGGAATGACAGGGGAAAATAAAAAGGAAAGACAGGGGAAAATAAAAAGGAAAGACGGGAAAATAAAAAGGAAAGCCAGGAGGAAAAAGAAAAGGAATGACAGGGGGAAAAGAAAAGGAATGACAGGGGGAAATAAAAAGGAAAGACAGGGGGAGATAAAAAGGAAAGACGGGGGAAAATAAAAAGGAAAGCCAGGAGGAAAAAGAAAAGGAATGACAGGGGAAAATAAAAGGAAAGACTGGGGAAAATAAAAAGGAATAACAGGGGAAAAAGAAAGAGAATGACAGGGGGAAAATAAAAAGGAAAGACAGGGGGAAAATAAAAAGGAAAGACGGGGGGAAATAAAAAGGAAAGACAGGGGGAAAATAAAAGGAATGACAGGGGGAAATAAAAAGGAAAGACAGGGGGAAAATAAAAGGAAGGACAGGGGGAAATAAAAAGGAAAGACAGGGGGAAAATAAAAGGAATGACAGGGGGAAATAAAAAGGAATATGTAAGTGGAATAAAAAAAGAAGAGTGAGTTAGTGACAAAAGAAAGGAGGGGAAGAAAAGAGAAAGGAGTGTAGCCACATGACTCTAACCCCCCTCTTTATAAACAGATGGTGTCTAAAGGTGATGTGTTGTGAGCACTGTACCCTCCCTAAGTCCTACCCTCCCTAAGTCCTACCCTTCCTAAGTCCTACCCTTCCTAAGTCCTACCCTTCCTAAGTCCTACCCTCCCTAAGTCCTACCCTCCCTAAGTCCTACCCTCCCTAAGTCCTACCCTCCCTAAGTCCTACCCTCCCTAAGTCCTACCCTTCCTAAGTCCTACCCTTCCTCCGTCCTACCCTCTCTATGTCCTTCCCTCCCTCTGCTTTACCCTCCCTACCTCTTACCCTCCCTGCGTCTTAGTCTCCCTTACGCCGTACCCTCCCTACGCCTTACCCTCCGTACGCCCTACCCTCCATACGCCCTACCCTTCCTACGCCCTAACTCGCACACAACGCCTTCAGGCACTTCATGGAGAAGCGAGGTAAGAAAAATGAAAGAAACAATAGAGGAGTACAGGGTAATAAAGATGAAGGAATTAACAAAAGTACACAAGGTTATGAAGATGAAAGAAGCAACAGAGGAATACAGACCAATAAGATGAACAAAGCAATAGAGGAATGCTGATTAATATGATGAACAAAGCAATAGAGGAATGCTGATTAATAAGATTAAAGAAGCAATAGAGGAATGCTGAGTAATAAGATGAAAGAAGCAATAGAGGAATGCTGATTAATAAGATGAAAGAAGCAACAGAGGAATGCTGATTGATATGATGAAAGAAGCAATAGAGGAATGCTGATTAATAAGATGAAAGAAGCAATAGAAGAATGCTGATTAATAAGATGAAAGAAGCAACAGAGGAGTACTGATTAATAAGATGAAAGAAGCAAAAGAGGAATGCTGATTAATATGATGAAAGAAGCAATAGAGGAATGCTGAGTAATAAGATGAAAGAAGCAATAGAGGAATGCTGATTAATATGATGAAAGAAGCAATAGAGGAATGCTGATTAATAAGATGAAAGAAGCAATAGAGGAATGCTGAGTAATAAGATGAAAGAAGCAACAGAGGAATGCTGATTATTAAGATGAAAGAAGCAACAGAGGAATGCTGATTATTAAGATGAAAGAAGCAATAGGAAAGAAATCAACGAAGGGAAGGAAGTAAGAGACACACGACAGAAAGAATAAAAGAGAAAGGCTGAGAGAAAAAGGAAAGAAAGAAAAAAGGAGTTCAAATATAAGTATGACGGAAGCACGAGATAGAAATAGATGAGAGACGTAACACCGGAATGAAATAATGAAAGAAGGAATGAAGAAAGAAAAGAAGAGCTCATTGTGGATGGTAACAATAGAAAAACAAAAACAGGAACACTAGAGATTGCGCATGAAGGCATAGTCCACACCTGACTTAAATAATACTTGACGTAAACCATGTCTGACGTAAAGCATAGCTAACGTAAATAGCACATGACGTAAACCATACCTGACGTAAAAGTTATACCCTACGTAAATGATATCTGACGTAAACCATATCTGACGTAAAGCACAACTGACTTAGATCATTCCTGACGTAAACCACACCTGACGTAAACCACACCTGACGTAAACCACACCTTACGTAAACCACACCTTACGTAATCCACACATACCTTATACCACACTTAACGTAAACCACACTCATCGTAAACCACAACCTGACGTAAAGCTGCACCTCACGCAAAACCAAACAAGACGCAGACCTGACGTACACTACGATCCACGGTCGCAGAACCAATGTATACGTCTAGCTGAAGTCCACGCGTCGCAAATAGGACTGCGATACAACATTAAAATCCCCCCTCCCTCCCCCCACCTCAAGTCCCACATCTCAACCCCCACTTCAATCCACCACCTCAACCCCCACATCAATCCCCCACTTCAACCCTCCACCTCAACCCCCGCATCAATCCCCCACTTCAACCCCCCACTTCAATCCCCCTCCTCAACCCCCCCCCACATCAACCCCCTCCCCCCCCCCTTCAATCTACATCAGCGGGGCGAATCATGTGCAACAGATGCGCTGCAGAAACTGCACAGCTGCTCTCTCTCTCTCTCTCTCTCTCTCTCTCTCTCTCTCTCTCTCTCTCTCTCTCTCTCTCTCTCTCTCTCTCTCTCCCGTTCCACGTTCCGCTGCTCTCGTTTCTTTCCGTTCCATTCTGTCCATCCCAAGTCAAGCGGATGGGGGGGGGGGAAACTGAATGCTAAACCAGTGTTTATGCCTCTGCTCATAACTGCAGAAGCGCAACTCGCTAATTTGCATATGAAGTTTATGAGGGTGGGAGAGAGAGAGAGAGAGAGAGAGAGAGAGAGAGAGAGAGAGAGAGAGAGAGAGAGAGAGAGAGAGATCTACCCCATCTTGCTCAGGAATTTATCTACTTAGGGTGTCTACACATCTACTTATTCATGTCAGTTCATTTATCTATATATCCCATTTCTTTTTTTCATTTACAAGGCTATATATATATATATATATATATATATATATATATATATATATATATATATATATATATATATATATGCTGGTGGAGGATAGCAAAAGGGAAAGACAAACAGAAGGATAGATGGAAAATGATAGACAATAGAAGAACGAATAGATGATTAATTGATCATTGAAGAATCTGGAGAACGAAGAAGAAAATTTACATTGAAATAGAACCATTTCATGAATGTGAGGGAATGTAGGGAAGATAGTGCCAAAATGTACATACATAGGGGACGATGGGACTATACAAACATCATCTATACATGACCTTTATATCATCAAGGAAAATTGGTAGAAGGAGAATGCTTTACTCTTGTGGTCTAACATATAATGAAAGATTATTCTGTGTTCTCAGTTTCTGAGGAAGTTTTCTTTAAGATGTCTTCGTCAGTGAGTCTTCTGGCTTCTTGTGGTATTTTCACAGAAATGGGGTTGTTAAAGAAAACGTAATGGGAGTTAACCAATTATCAGTGACTTATGTAGGGATGATAAGCTCAGACATCGCACTGCTTAAGGAACCGTACCGTCGTGTTCAAGGATCGATCGTACCGTCGTGTTCAAGGATCGTACGTACCGTCGTGCTCAAGGATTGTACCGCTTGAGGATCGTACCGTCGTGTTCAAGGATCGATCGTACCGTCGTGTTCAAGGATCGTACGTACCGTCGTGCTCAAGGATTGTACCGCTTGAGGATCGTACCGACGTGTTCAAGGATCGATCGTACCGTCGTGTTCAAGGATCGTAGGTTCCGTCGTGCTCCTTAAGGATCGTATTACTCCCAAGCCTCAAGGACAGTGGCACTGGAGGAGCTGAAGTAGAGTAGAAGTTAGATTAATTACACCAGCAGACGACGAGGGAGGGGGCTGGCGCCTCCTCCTCCTCCCCTTAAATGTGAAGTAGGTTTGTGACGGACCAAGAAGGATTCGAACAACCGGAACTTTTAAACATCTTAGCCACTTTCTTCAGTGGGCGTGGGTTGGGTGGGTGGGTTGGGTGAGTTGGGTGGGTGGGTGGGTGGGTGGGTGGGGTGGGTGGGTGAGTGGGGGGGAAGTGGAGGCAACAGAAGAGCCCTTAAGGGAACAGCAGCAGGAGGGAGGGAGGTGGGATGGGTGTGGAACAGATTGCTCTAACTCCGGGTCTCATACTGGTTGGTAAACATGGGAAGTCCTGCGTCAGCTGGGAGACTTAACGAAGGCCCTTACTTGCTGCGAGAGGAAGGGTCTTCGCCAGCATAGGTGATGGTCCTGTCAGCCGCGGATGATGGTCCTGTCAACCGCGGGTGATGGTCTTTATCCACCGCGGGTGATGGTCTTTATCCACCGCGGGTGACGAGTAAAGTAATGCGATCGCTAAACATTGTCATGAAAATGATCACCCTGGCCATAGATCTTGAAAATCCCGTCATTCCATACCCCTCTGCTGATTATGCCACACGTAACGTCATTGAATCTGTCCTATTTGCTAATACTAAGAATTTTACTTTCTCCCTAGGCAATCTTAAATCCCATCCTAGTATTAACCAAATCATTATGAGAAAATTGACAAAACACGAAAACATAAAAAGAGTTGTTCAAGACACACCCAGCTACCCAGGTCAACCTCCGCCACGTGACCCCCCTTAATCACTCTCCCTTACAACGGTTACTGCCAGACAAAGCAGACAGTGGTTGGCCTGTACAGATTGGTGTTGGACGGCGGGACTCAAGTGTGATGTTGGGATTTGAATAACTTTGTTAAGTACTGGCACCTGATGATGACTTGAGACTGTCTCCACGAAACATGTCGTGCCACATGTATAGAAAAATTACATGTTAAATAGAATTGTGTAAACTCATGCTGAAGTGCGATTTCATCGTCATACTATCATCACGGATCAGTGTGATCATACGTATATATATATATATATATATATATATATATATATATATATATATATATTGGAAAGGATCACAATTTTGCGCGTGATCAAGATATTCCTATGAGACCACGGGGAAAACGAAACACCATAAGCTCCCAAGTGCACTTTCGTGTAATAATCACATCATCAGGGGAGACAAGAGAGGAATATTACAGTCAGTTGATATACAACGAAGAGATGTGATTATTACACGAAAGTGTAATTTAGCATTTCTTTAATAATTAATACGACACAGTTGAAACACGAACCCGACTCATCGACTTAAATACAAAATCCACTTTCCTGAAACGTCAAATCTTATAATACAACCCTTTCCACTGGGGATAATTTAGGCGATCTTGAAGTTACTACGTTTTCCCATTTGGTCGAGGTCCGTAATACACATTTAAGAATCAAAAGTCATTATCAGGTGGGAATTTAATTTCGAGTTGGAAATCTATATCAGTCTAGGCCCGGGATTATCCCACACGCTTCTCGAGTTCAATTAATGAGTGACGGGAAAAGACCCGAGGAAATTAGAGCCTGGAGGATTGACCATGGAGGATGGAGAGTGGAGGAAGTAGCTACAGGGGGAAGATGTACGAGGAGGAAGTAGCTATGGGGAGAAAAATGCATGGATGAACTGGCTATGGGGGAAGAATGCATGGATGAACTGGCTATGGGGTAAAAATGCATGGATGAACTGGCTATGGGGGAAAAATGCATGGCTCAACTGGCTATGGGGAAAAACGTATGGGTGAACTGGTTATGGAGGGGAAAAAAAGCATGGATGAATTGTTTATGGAGGAAAAAAAACGCATGGATGAACTGGTTATGGAGGGAATAAAATATGGGTGAACTGGTTATGGAGGGAAAAGCACATGGATGAACTGTCTATGGAGGGTAAATGAAAGTAATGATGAACTGGTGAACTTAATATTGAAAAAAAAACAGACTAATTATATACGAAAGAAGGAATGAAAGTTCAATTAATGAGTGACGGGAAAAGACCCGAGGAAATTAGAGCCTGGAGGATTGACCATGGAGGGTGGAGAGTGGAGGAAGTAGCTACAGGGGGAAGATGTACGAGGAGGAAGTAGCTATGGGGAGAAAAATGCATGGATGAACTGGCTATGGGGGAAGAATGCATGGATGAACTGGCTATGGGGTAAAAATGCATGGATGAACTGGCTATGGGGGAAAAATGCATGGCTCAACTGGCTATGGGGAAAAACGTATGGGTGAACTGGTTATGGAGGGGAAAAAAAGCATGGATGAATTGTTTATGGAGGAAAAAAAACGCATGGATGAACTGGTTATGGAGGGAATAAAATATGGGTGAACTGGTTATGGAGGGAAAAGCACATGGATGAACTGTCTATGGAGGGTAAATGAAAGTAATGATGAACTGGTGAACTTAATATTGAAAAAAAAACAGACTAATTATATACGAAAGAAGGAATGAAAGTGGATGAACTAGACATGGAGAGGAAAGAACGGTTGAACTAATCATGGAGAACAAAAAGTGGATAATAGTATAGTAGAGAACGAAAAATGAAGATTAAGTATAGATGAAGAAGGTGAGATAGAAGAACAAGAATGACTGGACAGTTGCCTCGTGATTTGGCGCCAAATTATACAATGAATACGCTTCTCCACCGTCAGTTTTAAGACGGTCTTGCACCCCTGATGTAAATGGCATTGCTGAAGTACCCGAAGAGGTGGGAGTTTCCCATTGAAGACACATGGGTTTACGAAGAAGTACAGGAGCTGTATGTATCGTCTTTCAGGAACGAATTTCCTCAATGACTATCATTTATATAAACGTGTTGTGATGTGGTCAAACCTGACTTTGTCGAATTTTTTTTCTCGTTCCAAAGTCTGTAAATAAACTTTAGATTTTTTCCTTCCAAAGGACCTTTTTTTTTTTTCTTTTCTTTTCTTTTTTGACAATGCTAAAGACCAAATGCTTTTCTTCTACATCCTGCAGTCTGCCTACATATGTGTGGTCAGGGGGATGTATGAACACTCTCTCTCTCTCTCTCTCTCTCTCTCTCTCTCTCTCTCTCTCTCTCTCTCTCTCTCTCTCTCTCCCTACCTGGATCTCTCCTCCTACCCAAACAACACACCCACCACCCCACCCCACTCTCCTTCCTCTCTCCTCCTCCTCCTCCTCCTCCTCCCTTCGTTCCCCTCCCACCACCCCCCCCAAAAAAAATGTTTACAACAACAACAACAACAACAACAATGATTGTAGTCATGCTGTGCAGAGATAATACATTCCAAAGTCGCCAATCAAACAAAGCCACGTTGGACCTGCAAAATATGATTTAACGAGCTTTAGAAAAAATATATGACACGGAAATATTTTCAAAGGTAATTTTCCCACCCCCCTTTTTTTTCCCTCGCTGATTTTAGTTTTTTCCCTCTTCTTTTATTTCCTCCCTTGATTTCAGTTTATCCCCATTTTTTTCCCCGCAATCATAGTTTTTTTCCCTTATTTCCAGCGAATGTATTTTTTTCGTGTTCTTTTTTGCCTGCGAATGTTTGTTTTTTCCTCCCTTTCCTCAACGCCAATTTAGGTTTTTTCCCCCGCTCTTTTTTTTTCCCCATCTCTGTAAATGCGTTCAGACAAATTCGTTGAAATTGAACCTATTTTTCTTTCTTTTTTTTCCTTGAAGAATCTGTCAAAACAAGGCATTATTTTGCACTTCTTTCTAATCTATTTCTTTTCTTCTGCACTTCTTTCTTTCTTTTTTTAATAATCTATTTCTTATGCACTTCTTTCTTCTTTCTTTCTTTTTTCAATAATCTATTTCTTTTCTTCTGCACTTTTCTTTCTTCTTTCTTTCTTTTTTAATAATCTATTTCTTTTCTTTTTTTTCTTTAAATTTCCTCAGTTTCTTGCCTCTCGCGGAGGTCTAGGGAAAGGAAGGGGGAAGGGGAAGGGGAAGGGGGAAGGGGAGGAAGGGAACCCTTAATCGCGATTCATTTGTCCAAATTATGAAAATTTCCTCTCCTACTCTATTTTTTTTTCTTTTTTTTTTTCCTTCGTAGTTTCTCATTAAGTTTAGTCGTTCCCTAATTAAGATTTTACGCCCGGTGCGACGCTGCCACACTGCGGCAGGGTGGTCCGCGCGAAGACGAAGACCACCCTCCCCCCATCGCCCACCCACCGAAGACCATACCCCTTCCTTCTTCTTCCCCCATTCCTTAGCAACGCAGGTCTTCGGGAAATCCCATCTCGGGCGAGATGGGAGAAAAATGGCCTTCGCTGTCTACAGGAATAATTTCTCACCAGTAAAAGGCCCTTAAACCCCCACCTATAATTAGAGAGAGAGAGAGAGAGAGGGGAGAAGGAATGAGAAGGGGGCTGACGACAATTACATTCATTACAGGTGGATACAATCATCCAACTACGTAATTACGCCATTACCGGCTCGTTTGAAAAGCCTCGAGGAGTACTACTACTAGCTGGTCGACCCTGGCCTGCGTGGGTAGTTAGGCGATCGACCTTATAGCTTTCCACTTGTCTGTCGTGTGTGTGTGTGGGTCCATAAAGACACGACACGACTGACTGATGAAGGAACCCTCACCTTCACCTTCTTCCCCTTTACTGATGGTTTATCGTCTCGAGGTTCAGTCATCTCGCCCTCTCCAGGTCGCTCGCTCTATCTCAGGTCACAAGAAGCTTGATTATCTCTCTTTCTCTAGGGCGTTCTGTCTCTCTCAGGTCGCTAAAGCTTAATTGTCTCTCTTTCTTCAGGGCGTTCTGTCTATCTCAAGTCGCTAAAGCTTAATTGTCTCTCTTTCTTCAGGGCGTTCTGTCTCTCTCAGGTCGCTAAAACTTAATTGTCTCTCTTTCTTCAGGGCGTTCTGTCTCTCTCAGGTCACTAAAGCTTAATTGTCTCTCTTTCTTCAGGGCGTTCCGTCTCTCTCAGGTCGCTAAAGCTTAATCTTCAAGGCGTTCCGTCTCTCTCAGGTCACTAAAGCTTAATTGTCTCTCTTTCTTCAGATCGCTCGCTCTATCTCAGGTCACAAGAAGCTTAATTATCTCTCTTTCTCCTGGTCGTTCCGTCTCTCTCAGGTCGCTAAAGCTTAATTATCTCTCTTTCTCCTGGTCGTTCCGTCTCTCTCAGGTCGCTAAAGCTTAATTGTCTCTCTTTCTCCTGGTCGTTCGCTCTATCTCAAGTCACTAGAGCTTAAAATTCTCTTCTCTCTTTCTCCTGGTCGTTCCGTCTCTCTCTCAGGTCACTAAAGCTTAAAACTATCTCTCTTTCTTCAGGTCGTCCAGTCTCTCTCTCTCTCTCTCTCTCTCTCTCTCTCTCTCTCTCTCTCTCTCTCTCTCTCTCTCTCTCTCTCTCTCTCTCTCTCTCAAATCACCATAGCCGTAAAGCTCAAGGTCACCTTGCCTATCAGCTGCGCTTCGGCCATCAGGTCCGGCTACTAGTCTTCTTTGAGGGTCGGTGACCTCACAGGTCATTCGAGGGTCGGTGACCTCACAGGTCATTCAAGTCACTGCCTCTTTGTCCTCTTTTCACAGGTCGTTCACTATCGAGGTCATTTACGATCCTAGACCTGGTGTTCTTCAGTTGCGCTTGTCTCCCATCTCTGTCGTTCTCCAGGACTCATACTCGGTATAGACCAACTAATCCTTCGGGGTCAATTGTCCACCAGGCTATACAAGGACTCCAAGCCATTGTCCGTGTGTGTGTGTGTGTGTGTGTGTGTGTGTGTGTAGATCATATACGTCAAGTTATAGCAATCGACCTCCTTTAAACCCTTCCTTAGTACCATCGGGAGATGTCCTACAGGAAAAATCCTTCATTCACATACATTTTTCAGGTGGTTTCTGTTTATAAATCTTGATGCTTGTGATAAAGTAGCGATTGACTTCCTCCTTCAAACCCTCTTTTTTAAGTCCCTTCGGGCGTCATCCTAGCCTAGCTCTCGTAAAAAAGAAAAATCCTTTACTTGATCTTATTCTTCAGATCGTTTGAGAATCATCCCTGAGGCCTCTCTTCCCAGGCGAGCCATCCAGCGGGTCTTGTGTGTTCGGTTTATACCCTTCAAGGCAAACTTTTCAAGGCTTTAAATAATCCTTTCAGTTATCACGTTCGAATCCGTAATACCCTTCAGATGGCAACGACTTCCACGACATCACTGACATCCCACGTCCTTCTGAGAGTGGAGGACTCGAAGTTCGAACGTAAGCCCGGAAGGCTCGAGCAGGG
>NC_092233.1:56071859-56079359 GCF_036320965.1 Panulirus ornatus
GAACATGTCTTAGACTAGCTAAGTTGGGAGAATAAGGTTAAAATAAGTTGTCTATCAGACTTATCCCTCTCCTTCATATATATATATATATATATATATATATATATATATATATATATATATATATATATATATATATATATATATGAAAAGTAAATCCATTCCACCATAATTTTTATTATTCTACGCATATTTTTTCTCTCGTTTTATCTTTACAAGGAAGTAATTCGGAAAAATAATTTTGGGCCCTGGATTATCTTCAGACTCGCTTTTCTACATTTTTAGGCTTTTCTCATGAGATTTATTGTACCCTTTGTGTATCTGTGTCAGCACAGCAAAGAGAGTGTTGGAAAACTCAAAATGTACCACTGTAACGAAATGATTTAAATACGAGTTACGTGTTTGGAATTAAAAAAAAAAAAATTAACAAAACGGGAAAAAATTGTTTTGTCTCTTTTCTTTCTTTCTTTAAACCAGTATATGACAAAAGATTTCACAGGGAAAAAATGTGGAAGTCTTTATGGGTCAGAAAGAGAGAGGGAAAGAATTATCTGCAATGATATATATCATTTTTCTGTCTATCTTGTGTGTATATATATATATATATATATATATATATATATATATATATATATATATATATATATATATATATTCCCATGAGTTCAAGGGGGAAATATGAAACACCATAAGTTCCCAAGTGCACTTTTGTGTAATAATCACATCATCAGGGGAGATACAAGAAAGAAATATAACAGTCAGTTGATATACAACGAAGGGACGTAGCTAGGACGCCATTTGGTAAACTTGTGATTGTCTTGGACAATCACATGTTTACCAAATATATATATATATATATATATATATATATATATATATATATATATATATATATATATATATATTATCATTATCACTATGACTAATATTATCATTATTGAAAAAATTCATTAGATATAGATTTTCATAGAAAGTTCCTCATAAACCATCACTCTAAAATATGTAACATATAAACATATCATCTAAATTCTCGAGCCTTAGGAAGAATAGAAATAGAAAGATTAAAGGGGGAAAAACAGATTTGATAAAAAATCATCGAAAAAAAAAATACTAAAGGAACGAATATCAAAAAGCTAAAGGAGCGAAAGCACGGCGAAAGAAAGTAAACACTTACAATTTCGAGCTTATTTTGGGTCTCATATCGCCTACCCGCTTATACCTTTTTTTTTTTTTTCCACCTATTACTGTTCTGAGCACGGCGACTCCGAATACTGAATCGTGTGAATAGAACCGTTCCGAATGAAACCGGTTCAAAAATGCTTCGGTTCCAAACGCGCACGTTCCGATCGAATGAATTCTAAGTCTAAGGGATATTGAAAATAAACAGGTTTCAGGTGTAGAGTGTTTTTTTAAAGGGGGGGCGGGATGGATGGGTGGGAGGGTGTGGTACACAGTTCTTGAATCTAAAGGGTTCGGATGAATGGGGCTTCAGGTTCACAGGTTCGAAATGGACAGGGTTTTTTTTTTCTTTTCCGAATCCCACATTTCCGAATAAGGAGGCTTCGAATGAGCGAGTTCGAACTGTAGAGCATCTGTTATGTATTTTGTGAAGAGTTGTAGTGGAAATGGTGATGCTGGTGCGAGAAAATGGGGGTAATCACCTGAGCATCGTAAAGAAAACGGTCATTTACGCAATTTTCGACTAATTGGTCGAGTCTTTCACTTTCCACAGTGATGAAGCAGGGCCGTCCTGCCTCTCCCCATTAATGACGCAGTCTAAGGGGTCGTCCTGCCTCTCCTCATTAATGACGCAGTCAAAGGGTCGTCCTGCCTCTCCCCATTAATGACGCAGTCTAAGGGGCCGTCCTGCCTCCACCCATTAATGAGGCAGTGTAAGGGGCCGTCCTGCCTCTCCCCATTAATGACGCAGCCTAAGGGCCGTCCTGCCTCTCCCCATTAATGACGCAGCCTAAGGGTCGTCCTGCCTCTTCCCATTAATGAGGCAGTCTAACGGGTCATCCTGCCTCCCCCCATTAATGACGCAGTCTAAGGGTCATCCTGTCTCTCCCCATTTATGAGGCAGTCTAAGGGTCATCCTGTCTCTCCCCATTAATGAGGCAGTCTAAGAGGCATCCTAATGGGCCTTCTAAGGGAGGTCAGAGGAAGTAACGGTATCATGGGTGATGTTCTACCCTTAATTCACCTATTCCAGAACCCATTATCTCTCCAACCATGACAACCACCATTACCTCTCTAACCATTAACTCTCCACCCATGACAACCACCATTATCTCTCCAACCATAAGAACGCATCCCCCATTCACCCTCTTGGGTTCAACTCTTGACCCATTTTTTTTTCAATAATGGGTTCGTTCTGTACCCAATGTATACTCAGAAAGTATGCATATGTGCCATAAACTGTCGTCAGAATACATATGCTTCCGTGGCTTAGTGGTTATAGCGTTGATGGCCCGGGCCCTAGTTCCAATCGTGGGCTGGGGGGAGTTTAGTCCCACAGGCAATCCAGCTGTTCATCCTCCCCTCGAACTGGGATATATAAATTGGGTCTTAATGATTCCCCCTCCTCCTCCTCCTCTTCTTCCTCTTCTTCTTCTTCTTCTTCTTCTTCTTCTTCTTCTTCTTCTTCTTCCTCCTCCTCCCGACCACACTAAACGTAAAAACAAGACACAAACAAGTGGACTTGTTCACACACACACACACACACACACACCTCACGCCTTTTTGAACCCCCAAGGAAACCAGTCACAGCCCTGGCTTGTAGCTTTAGGTACACACACACACACACACACACACACACACACACACACACACACACACACACGCACGTCATACACTCACCCTGTGCTTGTCGATGTGTATGTGTCTTAGGTGAGGGTCATACACAAGCTTGTCTGGCTCAATGTTGATTGGCGACTGGCGGCGGCCTCTTTCACACATGTTCCAGTTTGGATTAATCAGTCCCCAGAACTCCGGGCCTGGGGATGGAGAGGAGAAGAAACCAATAGAAAGGGATTTTAGTCTAACATCTTTACTGAGGGATTTTAGTCTAACTCATTTACTGAGGGATTTATGTTTAACTCCTTCACTGGGGGATTCTAGATTCTAGATTCTATATCTTTACTGAGGGATTTTAGTCTAACTTCTTTATTGAGGGATTTTAGTCTAACTTCTTTACTGAGGGATTTTAGTCTAACATCTTTATTGAGGGATTTGTCTAACTTCTTTACTGAGGGATTTTAGTCTAACATCTTTATTGAGGGATTTGTCTAACTTCTTTACTGAGGGATTCTAGTCTAACATCTTTATTGAGGGATTTTAGTCTAACATCTTTATTGAGGGATTTTAGTCTAACTCATTTACTGAGGGATTTTAGTCTAACTTCTTTACTGAGGGATTTTAGTCTAACTTCTTTACTGAGGGATTTTAGTTTATCTTTACTGAGGGGCTTTAGTCTATCTTTAACAAGGGATTTAAGTCTATTTTTACTGAGGGATTTAAATCTATCTTTACTGAGGGATTTTAGTCTATCTTTATTAAGGGATTTTAGTCTATCTTTAATAAGGGATTTTAGTCTATCTTTACTGACGGATTTTAGTCTATCTTTACTGAGGGATGTTAGTCTATCTTTTTGCTCAGGGATTTTAATCTAATATCTTTTACTGAGGGATTCTAATCTAATATCTTTACTGAGGGATTCTAATCTAATATTTTTACTGAGGGATTTTAGTCAGACACCTTTACTAACAGATATAAGCTGAGAGGGATTTATTCATACCCCTTTAGTAATAAATCTCAGCTACTAAATTGTCTGAGAATAAAAAAAGATAAACTTTTAAAAAGGATTTAGTCGAATTCAATACAAATTTCTAAGCTAAGAAAAAAGTAAACAATAAACAGGTTTAGTTTAAAAACTTGATTTATTTACAATATTCTAATAACATTCCTGTGTAATATTAATGGAAATAAATGGTTCAGTTTAAAATCTTTATATTGATAGAATTGTATCAGTAAATAAAATGTCGGTAAGGACTGAGTTGCAGACTTAATAAGACAGAAGTCAGTCAAAACTCTGACCAATAAGAAATTCTACTGGCCAAAAAAAAAAAGAAAATACTTAATAAGACTTCCTCCAATACGTAATAAGACTTCCTCCAATACGTAATGAAACTTTCTCCAATACGTAATAAGACTTCCACCAATACGTAATAAGACTTCCTCCAATACGTAATGAAACTTTCTCCAATACGTAATAAGACTTCTTCCAATACGTAATAAGACTTCCTCCAATACGTAATGAAACTTTCTCCAATACGTAATAAGACTTCCACCAATACGTAATAAGACTTCCTCAAATATGTAATGAGACTTCCACCAATACGTAATAAGACTTCCTCCAATACGTAATAAAACTTTCTCCAATACGTAATAAGACTTCTTCCAATACGTAATAAGACTACCTCCAATACGTAATAAGACTTCCACCAATACGTAATAAGACTTCCACCAATACGTAATAAGACTTCCACCAATACGTAATAAGACTTCCTCCAATACTTAACAAGACTTCTTTCAATACGTAACAAGACTTCCTGAACCTATGTCATTTGATTGGGAGTTGGGTCCGCTAACGCATAGGCTATGGAGTCCATCATACTCCACCGGACGAGGGCATTATCATATATATATATATATATATATATATATATATATATATATATATATATATATATATATATATATTATCCCTGGGGATAGGGGATTAAGAATACTTCCCACGTATTCCCTGCGTGTCGTAGAAGGCGAGTAAAAGGGGAGGCAGCGGGGGGCTGGAAATCCTCCCCTCCAGTTTTTTTTTTTTTTTAATTTTCCAAAAGAAGGAACAAAGAAGGGGGCCAGGTGAGGATATTCCCTCAAAGGCCCAGTCCTCTGTTCTTAACGCTACCTTCCTAACGCGGGAAATGGCGAATAGTTTGAAAGAAAAGAAATATATATATATATATATATATATATATATATATATATATATATATATATATATATATATATATATATATGTATATGACGCCAGAAATAACATCAAATGTTTTCTAGAGGGGTCACTATGGTCCAAATGAGCTGTTAAGAGAATTAACGACCATTAACTGGACGAGTTCCTTGACTCCTACAATGATTAACGAAGCAGAGGATTTACCAGCCTCTTGATTTTGGCTGCCTCTCAGACACTCTCATATTTTCTCCTTAATAAATCTCTCTCTCTCTCTCTCTCTCTCTCTCTCTCTCTCTCTCTCTCTCTCTCTCTCTCTCTCTCTCTCTCTCTCTCTCTCTCTATCTATCTATCTATCTATCTCTCTCTCTCTCTTTATATATATATATATATATATATATATATATATATATATATATATATATATATATATATATATATATATATTTCTTTCTTTTAAACTATTCGCCATTTCCCGCGTTAGCGAGGTGGCATTAAGAACAGAGGACTGGGCCTTTGAGGGAATACCCTCACCTGGCCCAATTCTCTGTTCCTTTTGGAAAATTAAAAAAAAAAAAAAAACGAGAGGGGAGGATTTCCAGCCCCCCGCTCCCTCCCCTTTTAGTCGCCTTCTACGACACGCAGGGAATACGTGGGAAGTATTCTTAATCCCCTATCCCCAGGGATAATATATATATATATATATATATATATATATATATATATATATATATATATATATATATTTTTTTTTTTTTTTTTTTTTTTTTATACTTTGTCGCTGTCTCCCGCGTTTGCGAGGTAGCGAAGGAAACATATATATATATATATATATATATATATATATATATATATATATATATATTTTTTTTTTTTTTTTTTTTTTTATACTTTGTCGCTGTCTCCCGCGTTTGCGAGGTAGCGCAAGGAAACAGACGAAAGAAATGGCCCAACCCCCCCCCCCCCCCCCCATACACATGTACATACACACGTCCACACACGCAAATATACATACCTACACAGCTTTCCATGGTTTACCCCAGACGCTTCACATGCCTTGATTCAATCCACTGACAGCACGTCAACCCCTGTATACCACATGACTCCAATTCACTCTATTCCTTGCCCTCCTTTCACCCTCCTGCATGTTCAGGCCCCGATCACACAAAATCTTTTTCACTCCATCTTTCCACCTCCACTTTGGTCTCCCTCTTCTCCTCGTTCCCTCCACCTCCGACACATATATCCTCTTGGTCAATCTCTCCTCACTCATTCTCTCCATGTGCCCAAACCATTTCAAAACACCCTCTTCTGCTCTCTCAACCACGCTCTTTTTATTTCCACACATCTCTCTTACCCTTACGTTACTTACTCGATCAAACCACCTCACACCACACATTGTCCTCAAACATCTCATTTCCAGCACATCCATCCTCCTGCGCACATCTCTATCCATAGCCCACGCCTCGCAACCATACAACATTGTTGGAACCACTATTCCCTCAAACATACCCATTTTTGCTTTCCGAGATAATGTTCTCGACTTCCACACATTTTTCAAGGCTCCCAAAATATATATATATGTGTGTGTGTGTGTGTGTGTGTGTGTGTGTGGAAAATCTTTTTTTAAACGCCATCAAAATGGATAATGAACTCTGGAGGGAGGGGTGGTGGATGGGGTGATTAGCGATTAGAGAATCACTGGAATGATTGGTTAGGCATGGAACAAACAGGTTAATGAAGAGCTGGAGTGATTGGTTAGGCATGGAACAAACAGGTTAATGAAGAGGTTAATGGCCGTATGGGCGTTCGGGGTCGATAGATAATACGGGGGGTTAATGACACGGATTTTCTGCGTGTTCCGGCAGCTGATGATTTCCAAAAAAGTCATCAATAGATTATTTCTGGATAGTTGACAACATCAGTGTAATGATCGACGTTGACACGTATGTAATGATCTGTCTCCCAGCGGGATGTGTGTACGGGGGATGAGGGTGCATGATGCCTCCATGGTTGTTTAATTTGTTTATGGATGGGGTCTCCCACTTCTTCTTCTTCCCTCCACCTCTGACACATATATTCTCTTGGTCAATCTTTCCTCACTCATTCTCTCCAGTTGACCAAATCATTTGAAAACACCCTCTTCTGCTCTCTCAACCACACTCTTTTTATTTTCACACATCTCTCTTACCCTATTATTACTTACTCGATCAAACCACCTCACGCCACATATTGTCCTCAAACATCTCATTTCCAACACATCTACCATCCTCCGCACAACTCTATCTATAGCCCACACCTGGCAACCATATAACATTGTTGGAACCATTATTCCTTCAAGCATACCCATTTTTCCTTTCCGAGAAAATGTTCTCGACTTCCACACATTTTTCAACGCTCCCAGAACTTTCGCCCCCTCCCCCACCCTGTGACTCACTTCCGCTATCATGATTCCATCCGCTGCCAAATCCACTCCCAAATATCTGAATCAGTTC
>NC_092233.1:56081859-56084359 GCF_036320965.1 Panulirus ornatus
GGAGGAGGAAGAACTACAGTATTGTATCTCAGGGGGGAGGAACTACAGTATTGTATCTCAGGGAAGGGAGGAACTACAGTATTGTATCTCAGGGAAGGGAGGAACTACAGTATTGTATCTCAGGGAGGAGGAGGAACTACAGTATTGTATCTCGGGGAGGAGGAGGAACTACAGTATTGTATCTCAGGGAGGAGGAGGAACTACAGTATTGTATCTCGGGAGGGGGGAGGATCTACTGTATTGTATCTCGGGAGGGGGGAGGATCTACTGTATTGTGCCTCGGGGGGGACTACAGTATTGTATCGGGAGGGGGGGAGGATCTACTGTATTGTACCTCGAGGGGGGGACTACAGTATTGTATCTCGGGAGGGGGGGGAGGATCTACTGTATTGTACCTCGAGGGGGGGGGGAGGAACTACAGTATTGTATCTCGAAGGGGGGGGGGGGACTACAGCCGAGTATATCACGTAGTTTCGCGAGATCGAGAGATAAGGAAGGAGTTCGTGCAGATGCCCTTCACCATTAAGACGATCGTACCCTCCATTAAGACGATCGTACCCTCCATTAAGACGATCGCACCCTCCATTAAGACGATCGTACCCTCCATTAAGACGATCGTACCCTCCATCCTTCATCATAGTCAACCCCAGCTGGGCTCCAGAATGCACAAGGTAAACGAAAGAGGTTCAGTAGTTTTCAGACTCTTTCGAGGAATTCGTTTGTGAAGCGTTCGTGTCAGTGTTTACCCTTCTCTCTCTCTCTCTCTCTCTCTCTCTCTCTCTCTCTCTCTCTCTCTCTCTCTCTCTCTCTCTCTCTGCTGCAGACAGACCTCTCCCCCTGTCCAATCCTCTTACCACTTTCACAGCCAGAGATGAACAGCGGCCTGGCGCACCACGAGATAAATTTTGGTCTTGTAATCTCACCGAAGCCGTTTCGGATCCTGCTTCGACACGCCTCGTGTGTGAAGCCTCGGCCACGCCCGTTTTCTTTACCATGGGAGACTCATACGAAAAAAAAAATGAACCCAGAATTTTTGTTCTTTACACGTAACACTGCCGAGCTCAGACTCGTTCAGGGCTCGCACACAGGTATTTGGCGATGTCTGACCAGCTCTTGGGTTTCGTCTAATATTGATTTCCTGTCTCCAGGCAACACACAAGCATTCTCGAGCAGGCTTGGGGTATATATGTCATGGGGTATATATGTCATCCTTTTGTTCGGGGGAAAGTTGTCCCTGTGTGTGTGTGTGTGTGTTTTAGGGATTGTATTAGAGGAGTTCGTTGTAGAGTCTGTTTGAGACTTAGGGTGCGTGCAGCGAGTCAACCCTGGAAGCGAACATCAGAAACGCACCCCACCTTCTTCATAACAGCCCAGCCAGATCTTCTCGAAATCGGGAATGCTGATGGATATATATTCCCCCCTCAACCCTCCCTTTCCTTTACCCTCTTTCCTTTCCTGTACACCCTCCCTTACCCCCTAATGGGGGTAAGGGATAGAACGGGGGTTAAGAAAGGCTCTTCCTATAATCAAAGAGGGTGATAGATACCCTTTTTCGAACAAGAAGTGAATAGATAACCCCCTCTACACAAGAGGTTAATAGATGTCCCTTTCTACACAAAAGGCTAAGAGATTACCCCTTTTTATCCCTTTCTGATAGAAATCCCTTTTCACCCAAGAAGCTAACACACATCCCTTTCTACATTTCTGCACGAGAGGCTTACATATACCCCTTTCTTAGGGATAGAGAAAAGGGGGAAGAGGGAAACCTTGAGGGACGCCAAAAACCTTGTTATTGTTCATCTTATCCTCTTTGTCTTCCCTTTTGGTCGCCTGCATCAGCGTTCCAAAAGGGGGGCTTCTTCCCCCTTCTCTCTCTCTCACACACACATACACACATACTTAAGGAGAGTTCCCCCCTCTCTCTCTCTCTCTCTCTCTCTCTCTCTCTCTCTCTCTCTCTCTCTCTTCTCGGCTTGATAAACAGTCCCAGGATAGCCGGCCTAGGTTGATGTTAATCTAACATTAACCTTCTCCGGTACCAGGCCTCTCCTAATCATCTATCCCTCCGAACAAGGCGGGAAGCCAAGCTAATCACCATTGATTAACAGCTGTTTATTTTCAACATTGCTTCTATAATTACCATTGCTGTTATATATCCATTCATTGACATTAGATATTCCGGAGGCGGGGGGGGGGGAGCTTTAATCACTGTTAATTTGGTAGAAAGTCATCTTAATTAGGGCTTGGCTAAGCCCTGCGACTAACTAGGCTTGGCTAAGCCCTGCGAGTGACTAGGCTTGGCTAAGCCCTGCGACTAACTAGGCTTGGCTAAGCCCTGCGAGTGACTAGGTTTAGCTAAGCCCTGCGAATGACTAGGCTTAGCTAAGCCCTGCGAGTAACTAGGCTTAGCTAAGCCCTGCGAGTGACTAGGTTTAGCTAAGCCCTGCGACTGACTAGGCTTAGCTAAGCCCTGCGAGTGACTAGGCTTAGCTAAGCCCTG
>NC_092233.1:56094359-56134359 GCF_036320965.1 Panulirus ornatus
GTTCAGGCCCCGATCACACAAAATCCTTTTCACTCCATCTTTCCACCTCCAATTTGGTCTCCCTCTTCTCCTCGTTCCCTCCACCTCCGACACATATATCCTCTTGGTCAATCTTTCCTCACTCATTCTCTCCATGTGCCCAAACCATTTCAAAACACCCTCTTCTGCTCTCTCAACCACGCTCTTTTTATTTCCACACATCTCTCTTACCCTTACGTTACTTACTCGATCAAACCACCTCACACCACACATTGTCCTCAAACATCTCATTTCCAGCACATCCATCCTCCTACGCACAACTCTATCCATAGCCCACGCCTCGCAACCATACAACATTGTTGGAACTACTATTCCTTCAAACATACCCATTTTTGCTTTCCGGGATAATGTTCTCGACTTCCACACATTTTTCAAGGCTCCCAAAATTTTCGCCCCCTCCCCCACCCTATGATCCACTTCCGCTTCCATGGTTCCATCCGCTGACAGATCCACTCCCAGATATCTAAAACACTTCACTTCCTCCAGCCTCTCACCATTCAAACTCACCTCCCAATTGACTTGACCCTCAACCCTACTGTACCTAATAACCTTGCTCTTATTGACATTTACTCTTAACTTTCTTCTTCCACACACTTTACCAAACTCCGTCACCAGCTTCTGCAGTTTCTCACATGAATCCGCCACCAGCGCTGTATCATCAGCGAACAACAACTGACTCACTTCCCAAGCTCTCTCATCCCCAACAGACTTCATACTTGCCCCTCTTTCCAAAACTCTTGCATTTACCTCCCTAACAACCCCATCCATAAACAAATTAAACAACCATGGAGACATCACACATATATATATATATATATGACCTAACTCAACATTTCTTTCTCTGTACGACCCCGTTCATCCACTCTTTTTCTTCCTACAAGCAACTAACTCATCCCCTGCTGCCACTATACTACTAACTACTAGCTACTACTACTACTACTACTACTACTACTACTACTACTACTACTACTACTACTACCATTATCACCCTCCACTTCCAACAATCACATCACTCAACACCTAACAGTCTACTTATGCACTTAAAACTTAAAAGAGAGAGAGAGAGAGCTATACGTAAACAGGATACTGGGGGGGGGGGGTGGAATGTTATATAAGTGGACGCCCATTTCAATATGCAAATTGCCACCAGGAAAGATCTTTTTCATTTCCTCTGCTCATCAGAGTTTTAGTGAGCCATTTGTGACATAATGAATGCACCTGTTGTCAGGGTAATTTCTTTCTTTATCTCGCTCTCCTTTTTGGGTCATATTATTTTTTTTTATTTTTCTTTCAAGCTAAGAGCTCTCACTAGCTATGAAGTAAGTTTTATACATGGGTTCCCACCCTACCACCCCAGCCCCTTTCCTCCCTCCTCTCACTTCTTATTGTAAAAGAATGTTAAAGCTTGAGAGAGAGAGAGAGAGAGAGAGAGAGAGAGAGAGAGAGAGAGAGAGAGAGAGAGAGAGAGAGAGAGAGAGAGTGGACATGGTAGAGGGAGAGGGACATGGGAGGTGTGTGTGTGTGTGTGTAGAAGGGATGGGAGGAGGGAAGACTATCATATAATACACAAACACTCCATTAACAGCCAACAAAGCCCTAAGGGATATCCTGCATAAGGTCCTTAGTGACTCAGAGGACCTCAGGAGGGCTCTTAAGGGACCGGAGCTTCAGATAGTGATATCCCCCATATCACAGAGAATCGAGGTGACCATCCAAGGTCGGAAACCCCCTTTTAACAAGTCCATGAGTTGAGCTCAGACGTGTTGTTAAGGAAAGCCTTTTTCCCCTTCAACGACTGACCCAAATTTAGGCGCCTCTCTCTCTCTCTCTCTCTCTCTCTCTCTCTCTCTCTCTCTCTCTCTCTCTCTCTCTCTCTCTCTCTCTCCAGCTTACACATGTAAATGGTCCTTCCCAGTCCTCAGAGGACGCAGCCAAGCCAGAGGAGAGAGAGAGAGAGAGAGAGAGAGAGAGAGAAGTAACACATTGAAGTATGTGGGAGGGGGATGCAATGTTCATATGTCCGAGTATAAGTGTATCTGGTTATTTGTGGAAGAGAGCAAACCGTTGATAAAAAGAAGAAAAAGTGTTAGGGAGGCAGGATAGATCCTTGAGGGATATCGCTGTTGATGGTAAAAGGGGAAAAGGTTGATCCATCAACAACCATGGAGATAGATCGGCCAGAGAGGAAGCTAGATATGAAGGAGCAATATACACAAACACTGAACAAACAAGATCAATAAAACTAATAACCTACGTATGCAAATAGGGTGTTTGCCTCACCCAAAAACCTACACTGAACAAACATGGTAAACAGATCAGAAAAACGGTTGGGACATGCAAACTTGGTGTTTGCCTTACGCAAAACTTTAAATGAACAAACAAGAGAAACAGATAAGAAAAATGGTGGTATGCAAATACGTTGTTTGCCAAAGCTAAAGACCCATTACCAGAAATCCACTGCCTCCTTCCCCCTCCCCACAGCTGGGATGAAACTATGTGAACACACAGTATGGGATAAATCAGGCTCTAGGCTTTGGGATTACTTAGGTTTAAGCCAAGATAATCCAGAGGTCGAGCCTAATGAGAAATAATCTGACATAGGATTATCACAGGACCTCCAGGTTTGGTGGGCTAAAAGATCAAAAGATATTTGGGATGTATAGTTAACCGTATGATTATAATACTCGACATACAGAAACACACATAGGCACACGCATGCATTCAAATACACACAGACACACACAGACACAATATACACACACACACACACACACACACACACACATATATATATATATATATATATATATATATATATATATATATATATATATATATATATATATATATATATTTTTTTTTTTTTTTTTTTTTTTTTTTTTTTCATTCATATTATCCGCCATTTCCTGCGTTAGCGAGGTAGCGTTAAGAACAGAGGACTGGGCCTTTGGATGAAATCCTCACTTGGCCCCCTTCTCTGTTCCTTCTTTTGGAAAATTGAAAATGAGAGGGGAGGATTTCCAGCCCCATGATCTCCCCCCTTTTAGTCGACTTCTACGACACGCAGTGAATACGTGGGAAGTATTCTTTCTCCCTTATCCCCAGGGATGATATATATATATATATATATATATATATATATATATATATATATATATATATATATATATATTATATGGGAGGGTATTGATTGAGAGGGTGAAGGCATGTACAGAGCATCAGATTGGGGAAGAGCAGTGTGGTTTCAGAAGTGGTAGAGGATGTGTGGATCAGGTGTTTGCTTTGAAGAATGTATGTGAGAAATACTTAGAAAAGCAAATGGATTTGTATGTAGCATTTATGGATCTGGAGAAGGCATATGATAGAGTTGATAGAGATGCTCTGTGGAAGGTATTAAGAATATATGGTGTGGGAGGAAAGTTGTTAGAAGCAGTGAAAAGTTTTTATCGAGGATGTAAGGCATGTGTACGTGTAGGAAGAGAGGAAAGTGATTGGTTCTCAGTGAATGTAGGTTTGCGGCAAGGGTGTGTGATGTCTCCATGGTTGTTTAATTTGTTTATGGATGGGGTTGTTAGGGAGGTAAATGCAAGAGTTTTGGAAAGAGGGGCAAGTATGAAGTCTGTTGGGGATGAGAGAGCTTGGGAAGTGAGTCAGTTGTTGTTCGCTGATGATACAGCGCTGGTGGCTGATTCATGTGAGAAACTGCAGAAGCTGGTGACTGAGTTTGGTAAAGTGTGTGGAAGAAGAAAGTTAAGAGTAAATGTGAATAAGAGCAAGGTTATTAGGTACAGTAGGGTTGAGGGTCAAGTCAATTGGGAGGTGAGTTTGAATGGAGAAAAACTGGAGGAAGTGAAGTGTTTTAGATATCTGGGAGTGGATCTGGCAGCGGATGGAACCATGGAAGCGGAAGTGGATCATAGGGTGGGGGAGGGGGCGAAAATTCTGGGGGCCTTGAAGAATGTGTGGAAGTCGAGAACATTATCTCGGAAAGCAAAAATGGGTATGTTTGAAGGAATAGTGGTTCCAACAATGTTGTATGGTTGCGAGGCGTGGGCTATGGATAGAGTTGTGCGCAGGAGGATGGATGTGCTGGAAATGAGATGTTTGAGGACAATGTGTGGTGTGAGGTGGTTTGATCGAGTGAGTAACGTAAGGGTAAGAGAGATGTGTGGAAATAAAAAGAGCGTGGTTGAGAGAGCAGAAGAGGGTGTTTTGAAGTGGTTTGGGCACATGGAGAGGATGAGTGAGGAAAGATTGACCAAGAGGATATATGTGTCGGAGGTGGAGGGAGCAAGGAGAAGAGGGAGACCAAATTGGAGGTGGAAAGATGGAGTGAAAAAGATTTTGTGTGATCGGGGCCTGAACATGCAGGAGGGTGAAAGGAGGGCAAGGAATAGAGTGAATTGGAGCGATGTGGTATACCGGGGTTGACGTGCTGTCAGTGGATTGAATCAAGGCATGTGAAGCGTCTGGGGTAAACCATGGAAAGCTGTGTAGGTATGTATATTTGCGTGTGTGGACGTATGTATATACATGTATATGGGGGGGGTTGGGCCATTTCTTTCGTCTGTTTCCTTGCGCTACCTCACAAACGCGGGAGACAGCGACAAAGTATAAAAAAAAAAAAAAAAAAAAATATATATATATATATATATATATATATATATATATATATATATATATATATTAGGGTGTCTGTGTGTGTGTGTGTGTGTGTGTGTGTGTGGGTATGTGTGTGTGTAGAATGCAGATTACTACAGCCAAATCTCTCATAAACAGAGGGCATGTTGTGTTCTGGGGTCGCCCAGATCAAGGACAACTCACATGGAGACAGCATAATGAATAGATATAAGAACTGATGATATAACCAGAGCTGCAGCATGTAACCGACCCACTGATTTAGTAGTTATATAAAAGTCACTGGCTGGTAGCACTGTGTGGGGGTAGTTAGTCACGAGTGAGTACACGCAGTTAGATCATGAACGGAGGGTACTGTAAGCGGGTAGATGATGAAGGGGGAGAGGAGAGGAGTAATGTGATAGCTGCTAGTCCGCAACTTGGCGCCTGCTGGGCGACAAGAGGTTGCAGGATCGCCGGCCAGGCCATCTCGAGACCCAGCCTGGGAGGGAAGCAAGTCAGAAAGATGGCTGCTCTCTTCCAATTGTTTCCCCCTTAATTAATGAGGAAAATATCATGAGTGTAAGAAGAATCGTGTAAGCGACTTATTAAGATGTACGATCCTTCATAGCTTGTGTTATATAGAGTGGTTGTAAGTCATTGGTAGAGGTTGAATGGTTTTCTGTATGCGAAATATGATACCTGGCCATACCAAGCGTCCCAAACAGTCAAATGAGCACCCGACCAAAAAACTTTTATATTTTCCCTCCTAAAAAATCTTCATTATATTCCCAGTGTTCATCCAGGGCGATACAGTGTGTGTGCTACAGGACACACACACTGACACAGTGAGGCAAGGGTGAGGAAGTGTCCATATGAATGATAAAAGTTAATGAATCGGGCATTGAGGAAAAGATAATCGAACTCTCGTATGAACTGGGGGTGTGTCTGCACCTGGCTCAGATGAAACGCTCTTTGGACAAGGTTGCCAAGGAGAGCGAGGCGCGGGAAGTATAGCTGCTCCACCACTCCACCACCAGGCAGGTCCTGGGCCTATATTGGCTGAGACCGAGAGAGAGAGAGAGAGAGAGAGAGAGAGAGAGATTACGTACAGTGCGCACGGTACTCCGCCGCGAACGGCGCATGTACAGACCGACCTTAACCTAGAGAACGCTATATAGTGCGTAGACGCCCGTACGCACCGAGACGCAGACACGGCCCGTGTACACAGACCTAATTGGTACGCCGTGAATGACCTGTCGTACCACAAGGGCCCCCCTATGGTGGAGTAGCACAGCTTCATCGCCCTAGGTGACATGAACGATTGTAAATGACTGTGGCTTACCATGCACTGTGAAGGGTAATCATGTCCACTTACCTTGCTGGAAATGATTATCATCATTATCACTAATGACCCCAATATTAGGCTAGGATGTAATGCCATTCTCCAACCATGTTTCTGTGACTCAATACATTCGCAGTTAAAACCACCTATGTGTTCCTATGTTTCCAACGAGTTTCTACATATATATATGTGTATATATATATATATATATATATATATATATATATATATATATATATATATATATATATATGTATATATATATATATATATATATATATATATATATATATATATATATATATATATATATATATATACTTCAGTGCCACGTTACTTTTATATATATATCAGGATATTTAGATTTCCAAAGGCGAGGGTGTTATTGGCTTTTCACTGGCCTACAGGAATATGTGGTTAATGACTAGAGTGGCAGTTCATCGGCATAATTGGGTAATTAATGGGATTATGAAGGGGTTGGGGGGGGGGTGTCTATTGAAACTATGGTTTTTGAGGCCGACCAATGGTACACTTGATTGATCACTTCTATGAAAACGAACTAGTCTTCGTATTATTTCCTTCTCTCTTATGTTTGCTGAGACTTAACGGGCAGCCAGCTGAGGCCTTGATTACGCTAGGCCATCCAGTGCATACGAAGGTGCACTTCGTATGCACATGCAAACCTCCAACAGCCAGGATCGAACCCGGGTCCCCTGCGTAGCAGGTTGGAGCACTACTAGGCTATGCGGAAGACAACGATTAAGTATAATGAATAGATATAAAAAAATAGATATAAAGATAGATATAAGAATAGATAATAAACAGACATAGTAGATAATGAATAAATATAAATAGATAATAATTAGATTTGAAATATATATATATATATATATATATATATATATATATATATATATATATATATATATATATATATATATATATATTATCCCTGGGGATAGGGGAGAAAGAATACTTCCCACGTATTCCCTGCGTGTCGTAGAAGGCGACTAAAAGGGGAGGGAGCGGGGGGCTGGAAATCCTCCCCTCTCTTTTTTTTTTTTTTTTTTTTTGATTTTCCAAAAGAAGGAACAGAGAATTGGGCCAGGTGAGGGTAGTCCCTCAAAGGCCCAGTCCTCTGTTCTTAACGCTACCTCGCTAATGCGGGAAATGGCGAATAGTTTGAAAGAAAAAGAAAAGATATATATATTCATTTATTTATTCATTTATTTATATATATATAAAGTTCGCCTAGTTCATCAAACTTTTGAACTACCAAGACCACAATTATCTTTTTTTAACCATGTCCTTTATTTCTTCCCCCATCTGATCTTTTTTTTCTTTCTTTTTAATTTCCTTTTGTCCTCGGCCGTCGCTGTGGTGCCATAGACTGTACGGAAAATTGTCAATTTTCGACCACCAGGGCGACTATAACGAAGCCGGACGAATATTGAGAAGGGGATTTTTATATATATATATATATATTTCTTTTTCGTTTTTTTTTTTTTTTCTTTGTCCTTTTCTTTATGATCTGGCGATTGTTAATTCCCCCCCCCCCCAAACGTAGCGTTGTTAGCAAACAGAGCAACGTTAGCCGAACCCCCTAACAACCCTTTGCACACACACACACACACACACACACACACACACACACACACACACACACACACACCCTTAAGGCACATTCTCCTCAAAATTTTTTTAAAAAAAGTAATTTTTCCTCTTTTCTTTTCCATAAGATTTTTCTGGGTAGGTCTTACACATTGTTATCCTTTTCGTTGCCTTTTCGAATTCGTAGAATATTCAGCTTTCATTGGAAAGATAAACACACGTGATCTACTCCATCCATTGTGCGATCGGTCAACTCTTCCTGTTGGAATTTCCACCGATGGCCTGATGTGAAAACAGGAGAGAAAACGGAAGGATATTTGATGGCCTGATGGGATAACACAAAGAAAACGGGAGGCGGAAGACCTGATGGCTTAAAGAAAAAGCAACCGGGAGATTGAAAACCTGATTTGAAAACAAAAATATATCTTTGGGATGGGAAACCTGATGTGAAAACAAAAAAAAAATAATGGATGGCCGGATGGGAAAACAAAAATGAAAACGGAGGATCGGCGATCAACGTAAAAAAAAGAAAACGGGGATAGTTGATGACATTGGACGGAATGTGTACGTACGTACACAAGCACGTTAAGCCTCAGGTTGGTCAGCTTTCATGAGATGGACCCTCAGTTCTATTCTTATTCATTCTAAAAGAAAGAAAGAAAGAGAAAGAAAGATAAAGAAAAGAAAAAAGGGGGGACTCTTCTGTCCCTCTTTCACCTCACTCGGGAGAGTTTATCAGAGACAGATGTATGACCGAGTGATACACACACAGAGGTGACAGGAGATAGTGTTTTTTTTACCCATGTCCTACAGAGGATAGCTTTCCCAGGACAGAAGACAAGGAGGCCAGAGTCCCCCAAGAGTGAAACCCAGAGAGGCCAGAGTCCCCTAGAAATGAAACCCAGGGAGGCCAGAATCCCCCAGGGAATGAAACCCAGTGAGACCAGAGTCCCCCAGGAATGAAACCAAGTGAGGCCAGAGTCCCCTAGAAATGAAACCCAGGGAGGCAAGAATCCCCCAGGAATGAAACCCAGGGAGGCCAGAGTCCCCCAGGAATGAAACCCAGGGAGGCCAGAGTCCCCTAGAAATGAAACCCAGGGAGGCAAGAATCCCCCAGGAATGAAACCCAGGGAGGCCAGCGATCCCCAGGAGTTAGCTGGCAGGAGCGGAGAGCTTAATGCTCCGTTGTTTACCTCTGGTTAACACCTGGCAAATGCGCGCATTACCCTCGCCTTGAACAGAAGGCAGCAGCAGGGTCGCGGAATGTTACACAGCAGCACCTCCTCCCTCACCATCCACCTCGCAACCGAGAGGAGAGTTCCGTCCTGTCTGTTTCTCTTCGTGCGCGGACGAGAGAGAGAGAGAGAGAGAGAGAGAGAGAGAGAGAGAGAGAGGGAGAGGGAGAGAGAGAGGAGGGGGAGGGAAGGGAGGGAGAGAGAGAGAGAGAGAGAGAGAGAGAGAGAGAGGGAGAGAGGGAGAGAGAGAGAGAGAGAGAGAGAGAGAGAGAGAGAGAGAGAGGAGGGGAGAGAGAGGGACAGAGAGGGAAGGGAGGGAGAGAGAGAGAGAGAGAGAGAGAGAGAGAGAGAGAGAGAGAGAGAGAGAGAGAGAGAGAGAGAGAGAGCACACCAGTGTTAAATTCCATCGTAATGTGCTGCTGGCGCGGGAGAAGCGTACTGCGCGTTCAGCATGGGCGACCCGGTGTAAGGGGTGCGTGTGCCATGGGAGAGAGAGAGAGAGAGAGAGAGAGAGAGAGAGAGAGAGAGAGAGAGAGAGAGAGAATAAAACGTATACACAAAACCTTTTCAATGCTCCATCAAGTATGACTTAGCTTGATGGGTAGGCAAGCGCCTTCCAGAGGAGTAAATAGGCCGGATTTTCAGCCACTTCTCCTTCCATTTAAATGTTTTTATCATATGGTTTTTTTCTTAATCGACTTATCTTCTTTCATACTTGCCTTCACCGATATGTTCCCTGCATTGCATGAAGTTCAGTGCTCATCTCTCTTGTCTAAGTGCTCATTTACTTTATTTTCATTTTACTTCTCTGGGTTTTATCTTCATTTGTGTCCCAGTTTATATTACCTTACTGGACATATATGGAAGCCAATCACGTCTTATCTCAATTTTATTGGGTCCTCGCTTCATAATTCTCGCTTTCTATTTTCTTTTTCTCTCACAGTTCACTTCATCATTCCACCGTGTTGTGCTTTTTAATCAACAACCCTCCCTACCCTAGGCGAACCTCCGCCGTCCACTATTTGTCAACTCATTTCACAATAATGGCGTTGCACGGGATCTACAACCCCGTATTCTATGAACACGAAGTTAATCACCCTTATATTACAGAGCATTTTTCGACGCGATCCGCCGTTCCCAAAGCTACGCAATTCCCTGGGGTTTGCTTAGTCAAGCCTCCTAAATTGGTTCCTTTCTGTGTCGCTTATTTTTCGTGCCTGACCGTCGTTTGCTGTGCCACAGCCTGACACAGCCATTCTGTGAAACATTTTCTTTTTTTTACTCTAAATGAAAACACACTTGATTTTCACCGGTTTGTCCGATAGTAAATAAAGTAAGCAACGCTGAAATACTATTCTGTATACTGTCATCGCTGTCATATATATATATATATATATATATATATATATATATATATATATATATATATATATATATATATATATATATATTTTATTTTTCCAAAAGGAGGAACAGAGAATTGGGCCAGGTGAGGGTATTCCCTCAAAGGCCCAGTCCTCTGTTCTTAACGCTACCTCGCTAATGCGGGAAATGGCGAATAGTTTGAAAGAAAAAGAAAGAAAAGAATATATATATATATATATATATATATATATATATATATATATATATATATATATATATATATATATATTTATATTCCTGAGTCCACGGGGGAAATGAAACACGATAAGTTCCCAAGTGCACTTTCGTGTAATAATCACATAATCAGGGGAGACACAAGAGAGAAATATAACTCAGTTGATATACATCGAAGAGACGAAGGTAGGACACCATTTGGTAAACATGCGATATATATATATATATATATATATATATATATATATATATATATATATATATATATATATATATATATTCAAGCGTAAACAACGTATGATTATTCTCAAAATGTACATAGAGCTGGAGAGAATTGCTGCAATTCCTGTTTCTATTTCCGAAGATGCGAGCTGGGGGTTGGGTAAACATCCCATACACACCGTAAACAAACACGTGCGAGTGAGTAAATGGAATCTGTGAGTCAGTCTTTCTTCTCAAGGCATACGTGTCCCTTAACAATTGTATTGACTGTGGATTATCGACTTTAAGGTGGTGTTATCGCCTGGCCTCGATGTGCTTCACTCTTGCCCCCAGCGTTGTTTCGTTGGCTCAGTGGATGGAAATGGCAGGGAGAGGCGCTGCATCCTGCAGCAGGGATCCTTCTGTATCCTCTCCTGCAGCAGATCCTTCTGCTATCCTATCGTATCCTGTAACTGGAAGCCTTTTTACATCCTACCGTACAGCAGGAGGCCTTTCACATCCCATCCTGCAGCGGACTTTTTCCTATCACATCCTGTATAAAGGATGGCTATTTATATCCTATCCTGCAGGAGGAGGCCTTTTATATCCTATCCTGCAGGAGGAGGCCTATTATATCCTATCCTGCAGGAGGAGGCCTATTATATCCTATCCTGCAGGAGGAGGCCTATTATATCCTATCCTGTAGGAGGAGGCCTTTTATATCCTATCCTGCAGGAGGAGGCCTTTTATATCCTATCCTGCAGGAGACCACCTCCTATCGTATCCCGTGATAGAAAGCCATTTAAGTCCCATCCAACAGCAGGAATCATTTTTTATCATATTTGCATCCCGAAGCAAAAAGCCTTTTAAACAATACCCTGCAGCAGGAGGCCTTTTACGTAATATCCTTCAGAAGAATGCCTTTTAAGCTTCATTCTGCTGGACACGAAACACGCCCCACTATTTCCCAAAGCCATTTGAGTAAAAGTAAAGGTATATATAGAGGGTTATGGTGTGTTTTTTCATAAACCGTGAGAATAGACTTTAAGAATTTCTGTCTGGCATTCGTTGGTGTGTGTGTGTGTGCGTGTGTGTGTGTGTGTGTGTGAATGTTAGGAACCCAGCTTACGCCAGGTACCCCATTCATCGTTCAGTCCTAGAGGGGGGGGGGGGGGGACGAACACCTAGGTCGAATGTCCTGAAATAGGACGACACGGGGCACTTTATATTCCATGTCGTGTCGTGAGCTCAGAGCACTCGCCAGAGAGAGAGAGAGAGAGAGAGAGAGAGAGAGAGAGAGAGAGAGAGAGAGAGAGAGAGAGAGAGAGAGAGAGAGAACATGTAACCAATATGAGGTGGTCGTCCATGCCTACTTATTCACATCTTCCCAACATTATATCATTACATTCCAGACTCCTCATATCTTCAGAAGAAAAAAAAATCTAACATTTCTCTAGGGCATAACATTTCCAATATATATATATATATATATATATATATATATATATATATATATATATATATATATATATATATATATATATGGAAAATATGAACATAGCTTCACCAAGTTTTCTACTCTCTCTCTCTCTCTCTCTCTCTCTCTCTCTCTCTCTCTCTCTATATATATATATATATATATATATATATATATATATGTATATATATATCTCACCATCTCCCCAACAACTTTACTTCCCTTGCAATGAAATCTGGACTCGAGAAATTTTAGCGTGTGAACGATACAGCTTGGAGGGGTGGCTTGGTGTGGTGGGAGAGGGTGTGTGGGTGTGGGGTAGCGGGGGGGGGTAGCAGGAGGGGAGAATTCATTACATCTAAATGCAATTAAACGCCACGGGAAGTAAACATTTCTCGTTAATCATTGCAAAAGCTTTGCACGAAAGGTTCAGGTATATATTTTGGAGCTGTGAATTTGTTCCCTGGAAGTTCTGTCAAATGTCACCAACTCATACTGACCCTCTGTCCCAATCCTTAGAATGTATATATATATATATATATATATATATATATATATATATATATATATATATATATATATATATGCAAACGATTCATCTGCTCCATCTTAAATTACGCCTCACCTGTCTGGTCTTCTACCTTCTCCAAAGCAAAATATAACAAAGCTGCAAACCACAAGACAGTGCACTCAGAACAATCACAGGTTGCCTGGCAAACCACAAATACTCAACACCTTTACATGGAACAAAGTTCCTCCCGTTCCAATCCTACCTCAACATACTCGGCGCCCATGCTCTATGAAGCAGCACAAGACACTCCCCTCCCATCCAAATCCATGAATTAACCACCAACCCCCACGTAGAAATAAAGAGCCAAGCCGCTGCATCTCTCTATGTAACATCTACTCATAGATCCTCCCCACCTCCAACAACACACACACACACACACACACACACACACACACACACACACACACACACACACACACACACACTGGAATCCCCCGACAGACACTGAGGTACCGTACTCTCAACTTAGTCTTCGACTCCAGCCCAATCACATATACACTCATCAGACACCACACTCCCTAGACAAACACGAGTCACTCTCTCTCCCGCTCATGCTCTGAACATCACCTCATCACTACAACATTACAAACACCTTTTCAACATATCACCATGTCCCGAGATCCTTCATGCCCAACGTGCAACTACCACAACGAAGACGACGAACACTTAACTACTCGGTTGCCTGCACTTTCTGCACACAGAAGTACACACATCACAACTCTTTATTTGACCTCTGGTCTCGACTGGTTGATCCCGAGTGGTGGACGTGGCCTGCTTCCTGAGCGCTGCAGGAGCCTCATATGGTTAGAAGGAACTCCTCTTTTGTATCCACTATGGTCATACGAGAGGCAGCTTCTTGAAATTAGAAATCAATGTTTCTGACCGTGAAGTATTCCACATCATTGATAAATGCTTCATCAGATTAGCATACGGATAAATCTTCATTTGAAATCTCAATTGCTAATTCTCAAGACCTTAAGCAATGGTTTCTTCGACCTGTTGGATGGAATGTTTAGATATCTTTCGTCACATTTCCAAATCATCTTTTTGTTTTTGTTTATTTCTTTATTTTCTTAGTCTTACTTTGTTATCAAACACAAAAGATACGAATCGATACAATTTACTTTACATCCCATTTGTGTTCACACAAAGTTTCCACTTCACAGATTCTCAATATGTTCATACTAGCTTTAGAAAGATTTTGTTAACACGATGGTCAGAGGAGAGGGGAAAAAGGTGGGACAGGAGAAGGGATAGTTTGGAATGGAAAAGAAGATTGAAGTGTGTACAAGTGTCTGGTGTGAGTTTAGGATGCATGTTGGGGGGGGGGTATCTGGAAGTGTATTCTTTGGTGCCTTATCCGTATACCCCCTGCAGACTGAGGGTGTGTATGTATTAGTGTTGTATCATTTTCTTTTTTGAGGGAGGTTCACGAAGCTAGGCTAAACATTGCTTATTGTGTACATCGATGGATGACTGGGAGCCTCCCTGAGCACTCTGAGGCTTCGAGGGAACCAAGGATGTTCAATGATTGTACTGTTGTCCAAATCTGGGATCTGGTCTGTGGTTCGTTTCATCCTTGTCATCAAGTCTCTGCCATACAATCTGGATTGCTTCTCTCGGGTATGAACCGACTTGTTTGATATCGAATCGCTTGTGCTGTTCTGCTGTGTTCTTGATATAGGGGATATTTAGATTTGTTACGAATCGTAGAACCTTATTTCGTATCGTCTGTATCATCAGCATGCGTGATTTGGAGGCGAGGAATATTGGTAGTGAGAGAGGTAAGATAAGGTATTATCCTGAAGAGGGATCTCACCACCTACAGTTGTATGTAGTGTCCACAGGGAGTATATATTCCCCTGTGGGAGGTGCTCTGGCAATCTGGTGCGCCATGGTGCGCTATGACTTACCCTGTTGAATTCCGCTGTGGGAGATGAAGTGTGCCTATCGTAGTGTAGATGCTCCTGACGCCTATCGTAGTGTAGATGCTCCTGACGCCTATCGTAGTGTAGATGCTCCTGACGCCTATCGTAGTGTAGATGCTCCTGACGCCTATCGTAGTGTAGATGCTCCTGACGCCTATCGTAGTGTAGATGGTCCTGACGCCTATCATAGTGTAGATGGTCCTGACGCCTATCGTAGTATAGATGCTCCTGACGCCTATCGTAGTGTAGATGCTCCTGACGCCTATCGTAGTGTAGATGGTCCTGACGCCTATCGTAGTGTAGATGGTCCTGACGCCTATCGTAGTGTAGATGGTCCTGACGCCTATCGTAGTGTAGATGGTCCTGACGCCTATCGTAGTGTAGATGGTCCTGACGCCTATCGTAGTGTAGATGGTCCTGACGCCTATCGTAGTGTAGATGCTCCTGACGCCTATCGTAGTGTAGATGCTCCTGACGCCTATCGTAGTGTAGATGCTCCTGACGCCTATCATAGTGTAGATGGTCCTGACGCCTATCGTAGTGTAGATGCTCCTGACGCCTATCGTAGTGTAGATGCTCCTGACGCCTATCGTAGTGTAGATGGTCCTGACGCCTATCGTAGTGTAGATGCTCCTGACGTAGTCCTACGTCAGGAGTCGTGCGTCCACCATCTCGACTATAGTTAAGGTAGAGAGAACACAAGGGGTAGTGTGGTCTACAGCTGAGGGTGATGATGGTGGGGGAGGAAGGGAAAGAACCAAAGGACACAGCCAGAGCCTGGGGCAAGGAGTAGAGGAAGAGTATGGCCAAACGAGATGGAGGTGGTCAAAGTGGGTGAGGGGAAATGTCAGTTCGCTCCCACGGCCAGTGAGAGAGAGAGAGAGAGAGAGAGAGAGAGAGAGAGAGAGGGGAGGGGGAATAGGGTGTGTTACCTGACCAATTTTCCGTTCCAAGTGGCGAGCTAAATAGTTTATGTGAAAATTAGAAGACACTCGAAAATTCGCCATCGATTTTCCCCCAGAGGATGCCGGCAAAATAAGCAATTTCCCGTCCGCCGGTCAACATACCAGCTTTACCCGGCAAAATACCCATTTTCGTTTTCTTTTCCTTTACATATATATATATATATATATATATATATATATATATATATATATATATATATATATATATAAAGGTTCTTTTGGAAATATTTAGCTTAGTATTTCTGCATTAAATGTGTGTGTGTGTGTGTGTGTGTGTGTGTGTGTGTGTGTGTGCGCGCGCGCATGTGTGTGTGTGTGTGTGTGTGTGTGTGTGTGTCATTACCTATTTGTACTGTATAGGGAAGAGGGAATATTACACTCGTAGAGCCCCAGTCTCTCGACCATCCTCTACTCTCATTCACATCCTTGAACTTGTGTATGTATGTTGCCCGCATTAACCATGATCCTTAATGTTATGGAATAACTAAATCAGACAAAGAAAGTCTTTTTAAGTGAGTCAGCCATTCGGTTAAAGATACACGGCGGAGGAACTACATAATTGAAAGGGGGTCAAAACAGCATCCAGTTGACGAAGGTCAGTGTGGGTCTGGATCCTGCTACGATCTGGATAAGTACATGATTGAAGTCTGTCTACATAACACAGGGAGTTTGACAGAGCAAATTTTGTGGGTTTATACATCATACATTGAGTGGTGCTTCGTTGAACATTACGTGATGTAAAGTTACATACTGGTTGAATTGCAGAAGTATTGTGTTGGCATTACATTATGTGTTTGGTGTTGAAACATTATGTGTTGTAAAGTTACATATTGGTTGAATTGCAGTAGTATTGTGTTAACATACATTATAAACTCAAAGGTGAACATTAAGTGATGTAGAATTATATACGTGCCGAACTGCAATAATACTATGTTGACATATATCATGTACTTAATGGTGAACATTATGTGGTGAATATTTACACGTTGGTTGAGTTACTGTAATACAGTAGTTGACATACACATAATTATGGGAACACTGAGCTATTTGCTTCCTTAGCTGCGCACTTGTTCATCGTTTGTTCATGACCTTCACAGTTGTAGGTATGGGACAGGTCTTGTACCTGTACAGTACTGGTTGGTACAAGGTCACTGTGGTGACGTAGTAAGTCGGTCACTCGATCGCCCCTCTGACCACCGAGGAATCTATAGAGTGGCCGAGGTCAGTTGGGTGGGTCACACCACCTGTGGTCAGCTGGATGGGTCACAACAACTGTGGTCAGCTGTGTGGGTCACAACACCTGTGGTCAGCCGGATCACTAGTTCACTGGTGAAGATATCTAATGTGTATATCTCTTTCACAAACTAAAAGGAGGTAGACACTGGTGTGTGAGAGAGGTAGCGTATGGAATAGATGATTGAGCCTTAGAGGGGGATATTCTTCACTTGGCTCCTTGCACTGTTCTTTCTGTTTTGGAAAGTAATTCAGGAAGGGAGGATATCCAGCCACCCACACCCGCCTCCTTTAGTCGCCTTCGACGACACGCAGGAAATACGTGGGCAGTGTTCTTTCTCCCTTAGTCTCAGGGATAATCTATCTATCTATATGTCTATCTATCTATCTATCTATCAATCTATCTACTTATCTTTCTATCTGTCTATCTTTTAATCACATATATATATGTTTACAAATGGCGTCCTAGCAACGTCTCTTCGTTGCATATCAACTGACATATTTCTTTCTTGTATCTCCTATGAGGATGTGATTATTACACGAAAGTGCACTTGGGAACTTATCGTGCTTCATTTCCCCATGTGTGTGTGTGTATATATATATATATATATATATATATATATATATATATATATATATATATATATATACACACACATATATAGCCGCCTGTGAAAAAAATTCAGATAATAATACATGGCTTTTGTTGTACGGCAAAAATAGAACACTGCTCGAAAAAAAGGCTTCGTTCCCCCGAAAGTAAATAGATAAATGACATTAGTGTGGCCATAAAGACTGTTTTTTGCAGAGCAAAACTCATAAAATAGTCCTTGCTGCAGCACAACTGTTCCATATGCATTCTCGTTTTCTACAAAACACACTTATCACATAGCGAAAAAAAATGAAAAAAATGAAAAAAAAAAAAAAAAAGAGTACCATCGAAATGGGGGGAAAAAAAAATATTGGTGAAACGAAAGAGAAAAAATATTATTGAAATAATAAGTAACATTGAAAAAAAAATATATATATTATCGAAATAGAAAAAAATGGTGAAACGTAAGAATATTTCCGAGACGGTAAAAGTATTTGAAAAAAAAATATATTGCAATGAAACAAAAAAGTATTACTGAGAAAATGGAAATAGGTGAAACTTAGATATATTAGTGGAATAATTTTAATGGTATTGAAACATTGAAGTTTTATCGAGACAGTGTGAAACATTGAAGTTTTATCGAGACAGTGTGAAACATTGAAGTTTTATCGAGACAGTGTGACACATTGAAGTTTTATCGAGACTGTGTGAAACATTGAAGTTTTATCGAGACAGTGTGAAACATTGAAGTTTTATCGAGACAGTGTGAAACATTGAAGTTTTATCGAGACAGTGTGAAACACAGAAGTTTCATCGAGACAGCGAAGCATTATTATGACTGAATAAATATCATTGAATAAAGAAAATATATGAAATATCACAAAAAAACAAAACAAGTGTTGATACTGAAACACCAAGCAGTATCATTTCATCAAAAAGTATTTTCAAAATAAAGAAAAGTCATTGTTGAAACACAAGAACATAAAAAGAACATAAAAAAGAACGAGTGTATTTATGAAGACAGAACAGCGAACAAAAGCAGTTGATTCAAACGCAGCGAGGCATTGAGTCCCCAAACAGATCCGTTAACAGGAAGTATGAAACGCAGGGAAGTAACAGAGATCAACAGAAAGCCAACCCCTGAATTTGCAACGAACAACCATCTCTCTCTCTCTCTCTCTCTCTCTCTCTCTCTCTCTCTCTCTCTCTCTCTCTCTCTCTCTCTCTCTCTCTCTCTCTCTCTCCCTCCATCTCTCTCTCTCTCTCTCTCTCTCTCTCTCTCTCTCTCTCTCTCTCTCTCTCTCTCTCTCTCTCTCTCTCTCTCTCTCCTCTCTCTGTATATATATATATATATATATATATATATATATATATATATATATATATATATATATATATATATATATATATATTTATCTATTTATATACAGTTAAGTCCAGATATACACGACCAACTGTATTGTATTTCGTCTGTCAATAAATGTCTAATTCTAATACAAATTCAGAGGGAAAAGCAGGAGTCATGTATGATATATTTTTTTTCTTCCAGGAAGGAAATCAGACAACAGATTTCTCATAATCTAGAAAGAAAAAGAAATAATACACCCATCAGAAACCACACTCCCTAGACAAACACGAGTCACTTTCCACTTACGTTCTGGACACAACCATTCCCCACCATACCACAACCACTGCTTCACCATTTCTTAGGACCCGTAATATTAGCCCACGGTGCAATTACACACCAACTTGATACTCCATTGTCCTACGCCCTCTACGCATAGACGCACGCATGCGCAACATTACTGAACTTTGTGACCTTGGTGTCGACCGGCGGACGTGGCCGCCTTCCTGAGTGCTGCAGGAGCCTCATAAAGAAAGAAGGGACTCCTAGGGGCAGGAAGCAAGTGTGTGTATATAGATAGATAGATAGATAGATGGATGGATGGATGGATAGATAAATGGATAGATAGATTGATGGATGGATAGATGGATAGATAGATAGATAGCTGGATGAATCGATAGATGGATGGATAGATAGATAGATAGATGGATGGATAGATAGATAGATGGATGAATAGATAGATGGATGAATAGATAGATGGATGGATGGATAGATAGATAGATGGATGAATAGATAGATGGATAGATAGATGGATAGATAGATAGATAGATAGATAAAGAGCAATATCCATACAAAGAGGCACATAAAATGACCCCTATGCCGCTTTAGGAACTTGGCTGGCGATAGATAGTCCCTTCACCCCCCCACCCAATCCCCACCCGCCACCCTCCTCCCCCAGAAAAAACTTCCAGGCGAAGTAGCCTATTCCTCTCCATGCCCCCGTAGAAGTCTCTGGGGAGGGCCTTTCCTTACTTACACTCTCCCCAGAGGCTGTAGTGTGTCTGCGAGGGGAGTTAATGAAGGGGGTGTACGTGATGGGAGATACAGAAGGGGATGTTAGTGGGAGCGGTGCTGGAATAGATAGTCGGGATAGATAGCAGGGTTAAGGAGGGGATAGATATAGTGATATAGTGCGTTAACAGGGGATGGGGAGGAAAACTGGTGTAAGTTTATATGGTAGACTTTTGGAAACACACACACACACACACACACACACACACACACACACACACACACACACACACAGGACCTTTCCAAAGGCTCCTGTGGCCCCAGGCTGCGCTACTTTCAGTAGCTGGAGAATGTAGACAGTATCTATACAAACCAATTATGCATCTACATGTAAATTTATATATATATATATATATATATATATATATATATATATATATATATATATATATCTTCACGTGAGAAAACTCTCTGAAGAGTACATGAGAACACAGAATATATAACCACAAGGAACCAACCCGCCAATCCTGTTCACTTTGTTTACTTAATCGGAGATCGAGGTTGAGCAAGACACCACAATCAACCAGGGAGGGAGTCCTAATGAACACACACACACACACACACACACACGGACGGACGGAGGAGTTGGGGAGCAAGAATGGTCATCTGACCTTCACCATTGTGGGAGTCAAACCCCTTCTCCTCCTTCCCACCCCCAACCATGAAAATCCAAACACGCCACTGACGTGGAATGTGTGTTGATATACAACGAAGAGACGTAGCTAGGACGTCAATTGGACTCATAGAATTATGGACAATCACATGTTTACCAAATGGCGTCCTAGCCTCGTCTCTTCGATGTATATCAACTGACTGTTATATTTCTCTCTTGTGTCTCCCCTGATGATGTGATTACTATACGAAAGTGCACTTGGGAACTTTTCGTGTTTCATTTTCCCCGTGGACTCATAAGAATATATATATATATATATATATATATATATATATATATATATATATATATATATATATATATATATATATATATGTATACACTGACCTTAAGATCGCCTCACAGTCCATGGTACCTAGTGGTTCCTGTGCATTTTTCTCACTCGCTGTGTCTAATCTTATACTCTTGTCCACTGCTGAGAACTTCTATCCGACGGGGGAGGGAGCGTGGCATTTCATACCCGTAAACAGTCCGGTAAATCATTTACGGTAGCTCCTCCTCCGCCTAGTAGTCCAAGTGGACTTTACAACATTTGAGTTCCCATGGTTTAATACAGTCGAGCTCAAGAGGGAACGAACACGCCCCACCTCCACCCACCTCGCCTCACCCCGTCAAAATCGTGTCTCGCAGCTGTGTCGCCGTCTTCTGCTGATGTAAATGAGATGATGTGGCGCTCGCTGGCCTGCCTCTCTCTCTCTCTCTCTCTCTCTCTCTCTCTCTCTCTCTCTCTCTCTCTCTCTCTCTCTCTCTCTCTCTCTGGGGCTGCCCATCTCTAGCTGGGTCCGGCTCAGTCTACGGGGTTATTTATGGCCTCACCGCCTCTCTCTCCTCCACGTAAGTAATGCCAAGGACATGAGGACGTGAGAAATGGATCCTGTTTCTATGAGGAACTTGATTTGATGTTTTTTTTTTTCTTTTTTGGGGTATATTCCGATACAGCCCACAGTTCAAGAAGCTGTTCATCCCCTCTTAGGCTTTGGTCGATGAATTGGGTACCTGGTTTAGGCTAAGGTATATGAATATATATATATATATATATATATATATATATATATATATATATATATATATATATATATATATATTGGAAAGGATCACAATTTTGCGCGTGATCAAGATATTCTAGCTTCGTCTCTTCGATGTATATCAACTGACTGTTATATTTCTCTCCTGTGTCTCCCCTGATGATGTGATTATTACACGAAAGTGCACTTGAGAACTTATCGTGTTTCATTTTCCCCATGGACTCATAGGAATACATATACATATATATATATATATATATATATATATATATATATATATATATATATATATATATATATATGTATATCGTCAGCGACGCGGCCTAGATTAGGGTATTCTGCTGCTCGTACCATCTCAGCTAACATAGAAATATAGCCTCCTTTGGTACGACGGTACGGTACCTTAAGCCCGACGGTGTGCGACCCTTAGGTATGAAGGCTTTGGGCCCGCTCTGACACGACTCGTCAGGGTTCGAGACCCGAGACCCCTCGTATCCAAAGGGCCATCCTGTCGTGTTCAAGGATCGAACCCACCCTTGCTGAGGTGTGGGGTTGTGGGGTGTAGGTTGATAGAGGGCAGGTACTGTTGTTCTAGGTCAAGGTATTGATACATATGTATAAGTACTATATCTTAATAGACCTTTTGATTAGGTGGGAGGTCGTGGCTAACCTTCTGTTTTCGTCTGTTGCAGGTAGGTCCTGGCTGACTGGTCTACGGCAGTCCCTCCTCCACACCCCCAGCAGGTAAGTGCTGGCTTGTTCTACTGCAGTCCCTCCTCCACGCCCCCAGCAGGTAGGTGCTGACTGGCCTACTGCAGTCCCTCCCCTAGCAGGAAGGTACTAGCTGGTCCACTGCAGTACCTCCCCCAGCAGGAAGGTACTAGTCCTGCCATTGACCCATAGATTTAGAAAGAAGAAAACAGGTAAAAACCTTCGTAATGTACGAGTTGATCATCAAACTCCTCTTATTTCGCCACAGACATTTGTGATCAAGACCCGTGTGGCCATACAAGTGTATCCGAACGCCACAAGATGGGTCCTTCCCTCTCACGTCCCTCCTTAAACCATTTTAGTTTTCGTTCCAAAGTCTTTTTTTTTTCTTTTTCCTATTTTTTTTTTTTTTATATACGATCTATTTCCCACAGTTATTAGTGTAGCGGGGGAGGGGGGTTTGTTTGTTTGTTTGTTTGTTTATCGAGGAACGAGTTTACGTTTATATTTACTGCTCTCGCGACAAGATGATGTGTTTTTGACCGCTGGACAGATGTATTAAGGAAGAGATAAGAAGGAGCGGTTGGATTTGAGGCATGGAGGAAAGACGTCTTTGATTAACATTCTCTCTCTCTCTCTCTCTCTCTCTCTCTCTCTCTCTCTCTCTCTCTCTCTCTCTCTCTCTCTCTCTCTCTCTCTATACCTCCAAAACCAGTACACTTTCGCCTGCCCTACACACACACACACACACACACACACACACACACACACACACACACACACACCTTGCCTACACAATCCACCGTCACCCTCCCCTCCCCCCCCTTAAACACCACGCCAGCCAGAAACACCCCCCTCCCCCTCCGGGTTGTAAGTGATCAATAAACCTCTTCCACCCTCCACCCTCCACCCACCACCTCACCCCAGCGCTGCACACGGCCGCCCACAAATCCGGACTAACAGGGAAGAATCATCCCTCCCCCCTCTTCCCCTTCCCCTCCCCTCAACACCCCACCCCCTCACTATTTACATTTAGCTCTACCAATGAGCAGGCTGCGTGTTCATGAACTAGCAATACACATGCCTCATGTCTCCTCATGACTCTGGATGATTGGGATAATCGTGGATATATTTCATGGTTTGAACCGGAGAGGGGAGAGGGGTTGGTTTGGGTGGTGGGTGGTGGGGAAGGGTGGTCTTTCTACCCGGCGGGTCCGGATATATATATCTTATGGTTTGAACCGGAGAGGGGAGAGGGGTTGGTTTTGGTGGTGGGTGGTGGGGAAGGGTGGTCTTTCTACCCGGCGGGTCCGGATATATATATCTTATGGTTTGAACCGGGGGGGTTTGGTAGTGGGGGGTAGGGTGGTCTTTCTACCTGGCAGGTCCGGGTATATCTTGTGGTTTGGGGGGAGGGTGGTCTTTCTACTCGGCAGGTCCGGATATATCTCATGGTTTGAACCGGAGGGGTTGGGAGGCTCTTTCTATCCGACGAGTCCGAATATATCTGAGAGGTTTCGGCCGGGGATTGGAGGGGTTGGTTTCTACCAGACTCGTCACCGCTCCGTCCGTCCGCTAGATGGGAGAGGTAGGGTAGGTTTGGGCCGGAGGGTTGGTTTCTACCAGACTTGTAGTCACTCCGTCCGTCCGTCCGTCCAATATTAATAACGTTCGCTTACGTTCTACGTCTGAGAAATGAGTTTGGTTATATCGTTCAGTATCATTTAATATCATTCAATATCATTTAATTTCATTGTCCTCCGGCGAGGCTTTGTGAACGCGGCGAATTTTCATGCGTCATTTGATGCGTTGCATTTGTGGTCATGCACAAATATTCGTTTTTTTTTTTGTTTTTTTTCGTCTCGTGATAGTCAATGCGTCATTTCATTCGTTTTCTCTTATTCATGCGGTGGTCTGTGCGTTTTGTGATATTCGTGCGTCGCTTCGTTCGTTCACTTTTATCCATGCATTGGTGACGCATGGTTACAGGGACGAGACATTGACGCATGGCTACAGGGGCAAGACATTGACGCATGACTACAGGGACAAGACATTGACGCATGGCTACAGGGGCAAGACACTGACGCATGGTTACAGGGACAAGACATTGACGCATGGCTACAGGGACAAGACACTGACGCATGAGTACAGGGGCAAGACATTGACGCATGACTTCAGGGGCAAGACACTGACGCATGACTACAGGGGCAAGTCACTGACGCATGGCTACAGGGACAAGTCACTGACGCATGGCTACAGGGACAAGACACTGACGCATTTGTACAAAATCTACAAGTGTGTGTGTGTGTGTGTGTGTGTGTGTGTGTGCACCGTGTCGTCGTCATACATCCCGTGTGTTTGTGTGGGTAGTTAATACGGGCCGTGTCCTCAGCCCCGTGTCGTCGTGAGGGACGAGTTTTCTCGTCCGGACGTCGGCTGGTAAATCTGGTTTCGTCTGGTTTCGTCCCGCGAGGTGGACGCTTAAAGACCATCTGTCTCCCGGTGTCAATTGTGTTGCCCGAGCTGGGAGGTCGTGAGCTGCATGGCACTGTCTTGCCCCGGTTGGGTTGGCCCACCTCTTCCAAGATGTTGACTGGTCCTTCCTCTTCCATGATGGCTGGTTCTCCTCTTCCATATTGACTGGCTCTCCTCTTCCGTATTGACTGGTTCTCCACTTCCATGATGACTGGTTCTCCTCTTCCATATTGACTGGTTCTCCTCTTCCATATTGACTGGTCCTTCCTTTCCATGATGACTGGTTCTCCTCTTCCATGATGACTGGTTCTCCTCTTCCTCAGTGACTGATCCTTCTCTTCCATATTGACTAGCACTTCTCCTCCACGTTGGTTGGCATACTTCTCTCTCTCTCTCTCTCTCTCTCTCTCTCTCTCTCTCTCTCCTCTCTCTCTCTCTCTCTCTCTCTCTCTCTCGCTCTCTCCCTCTCTCTCATGTTCACTTGGCCCCTCCACTCTTTTCCAGATTGGCGCTCTCTCTCTCTCTCTCTCTCTCTCTCTCTCTCTCTCTCTCTCTCTCTCTCTCTCTCTCTCTCTCTCTCTCTCCTGTTCTTTGTGCAGTTCTCGTTTGCCAAGGAATTTCACCTGGCGGTAATTACGTCTGGTGTGGGGCGTTTACTGTGTAATATGTAAACGTAAAATGGACCAAATTTTAAGGCGATTTACGACGGGACATTTCGGCTAACGATCATCCCCCCATCCCCCCCTCCCCGAAAAAAAATGGCAACAACCAAGTTTATTAAAGGGCGACGTAAAAGGCATTTTGCCACAGGCCATTTCAAGATAAAATTGCCAATATAGAAAAAAAGGATGATCAGTGAACACGATGGCGATTACCTTAGAGATACTCTTGAATATGAGTGGAATCAAGGTCTCTTAAGCCCTTGGGCACGGCGGCCCTTAAAGGGTCAAGGGTAAGGGCCGTCTGTACCGCAAGGTCGTTCAAGTCATACTCCAAGGGTCGAGTGTCGTCAGCGGCCAGGAGGCGTAATGATGTGCTCAAGGTTTACCGACTTAAAGCAATACATTTTCGTTTGATTTTCTTGAAGGATTCATTCTTGAGGAGTAATATATATATATATATATATATATATATATATATATATATATATATATATATATATATATATATATATATATGGTGAAGTGTTTTAGATGCCTGGGAGTAAATATGGCAGGAAAACGGAACTATAGAAGCGGAGGTGAGTCATGGGGTGGGTAAGGGGGCGAAGGTTCTGGGAGCACTGAAGAATGTGTCAAGAGAGAGTTCGTTATCTGGGAGGGCGACATGCATGCGACGGATCCTGCCTTTCTTCATCTGTTCCAGGCGCCACCTCGATAACATGGGGCAACGACATCATCCTAGTTGTTGAAATTAACTTAATACGTCACAGTATCACTCTACACTGATAACATATCAGACAGAAGTTCTCAGCACTGATAAAACCCGACAGACATATCTCCCGTGACCAAACTCTTTTGTTATCTGCTTTTACCTTTATGACAAAGCCTCTCTCCCTCACTCCCTCCACGCACCCCCTCAACCCATTTTCTACATTGAATAATACGTTTGCCCTTCTAATCTCTTGCCTTTGTGATAGCCAAACATTCCTCGCTGAGTGTTACCGAACTCCGCCGCTCGCCAGGGTGTCGAACACCGCGAGTGAAAAGTCACCTTTATTCGAGGTGACATCACGAAGAGTACAATCTCTCGTCGAAGATCGCTTCATTCCAAAGGAGTCCATCCTTCCCCAGCTACTGCCCGTAGCGCAGTTTTGAAGCTACAGAAGCCTCCTTCTTTAGAGAAGGGATTCCTAGGGTTACGCTAGGATAATAAAGAAAGAAAAGAGTGATAATATAAAATGAAAGACAATCAATAGTTCATATTTGTGAGTCAAATTCTTACACTTATACCTAGCTGAGAATTTACCCCATTCCAAGGACCTGCCCATTACGCGTGACGTGATGGGTTAAGGGAGGAGGGAGGAGGTCTACGTTGTTGGCCCGCCACCCCCTCATTAGAAATCACTCGCCTGTGTTGAAGTGGGCAATTTTGTCATGATTTGACGAGGGTTGCCCCCGTTAGAACAACCTCACAGACTCGTTGTGTGATTAAGGAAGCCCTTGGTGACGTGTGGTTGTAGGACAGTTGGATCCTACCTTCACGGAGAAAGGTCATATGTTCCTTAGATAATTCAGACCAAGAGAAACCACAATGAATTGGCTTCTCCAAACTACATAAGCATCGTACTGACAATTACCCCGATTGCCATAATTTTGCGTACAAGAGCATGTAATTGCAGTCATGATGTGGTTCTTTATGAAGAGTGTGTACGTGTGTGTGTGTGTGTGTGTGTGTGTGTGTGTGGGTGTGTGTGGGTGTGTGTGGATGTGTGTGTGGGTGTGTGTGTGTGTGTGTGTGTGTGTGTGTGTGTGGGTGTGTGTGTGTGTGTGTGTGTGTGACTATGTCAATGTGATCAGTGTAGAAATGTTGTTGGACTACTTTCCCAACGTTTCTCTCTCTATATATGTATATTTATTATACTTTGTCGCTGTCTCCCGCGTTAGCGAGGTAGCGCAAGGAAGCAGACGAAAGAATGGCCCAACCCACCCACATATACATGTATATACGTATACGTCCACACACACACATATACATACCTATACATTTCAACGTATACATACACAGACATGTACATATATACACATGTACATAATTCATACTTGCTGCCTTTATTCATTCCCGTCGCCACCCTGCCACACATGAAATGACAACCCCCTCCCCCGCATGCGCTGTCATGTATAATGTGTGTGTGTGTGTGTGTGTGTGTGTGTGTGTGTGTGTGTGTGTGTGTGTGTGAGTCTGTGTGTGTGTGTAAGTGTGTTTTGTGTCAATCACTCCTTCCTGTAAGTATTTCATGTGTTTCAACATCCATACACATTTTTTTCTCTATATCACACCATGATGCTCTTGAACTGGCCTGGCCTTTGGCCTTATGATCAAGGGTCATTCTCAAAGTCCAGGCCACCACACCCAGTAGACATATCATCAGGCTCAAGGGTCGTACCGTCATGCTAAGGGTCGTACCGTCTTGCTCAAGGGTCGTACCGTCGTGCTCAAGGGTCGTACCGTCATGCTTAAGGGTCGTACCGTCTTGCTCAAGGGTCGTACCGTCGTGCTCAAGGGTCGTACCGTCATGCCCAAGGGTCGTACCGTCATGCTCAAGGGTCGTACCGTCGTGCTCAAGGGTCGTACCGTCGTGCTCAAGGGTCGTACCGTCATGCCCAAGGGTCGTACCGTCATGCTCAAGGGTCGTACCGTCATGCTCAAGGGTCGTACCGTCGTGCTCAAGAATCGTGCGGTCGTGCTCAGGGGTCGTACCGTCGTGCTCAAGGGTCGTACCGTCATGCTCAAGGGTCGTACCGTAGTGAACAAAGAGCTGATACCCTTTTATATATATAATTTTCTAATCCACCAACAAACACATTCTCCCCTAATATTCCCAGCCGTTTTTCCCTGCCTCAGCATCTCCCCTTCCCCCTGATATATATATATATATATATATATATATATATATATATATATATATATATATATATATATATATATCGAACAAAGTGTATAGGAACTCGCACCTTCATAGATCATACAAACCTCCAACAGCCAGGATCGAACCCGGGACCCCTTGTGCACCAAGCGGGATTGCTACCGCTAGGCTATGGGCCTGGCTAATAGGAAATAACTATTCGAATACTATGTACTCGAATACCCTACGTCTCACGATATATATATATATATATATATATATATATATATATATATATATATATATATATATATATATATATATATATATGGAACAAACCGCTTTTATATCATTGCCCCGTAAAGATATGGAGGACAGTGATTGTAGACCTGTAGAAGACCTCTTGTATTGTCCCTTCTGACTTCGAGTATGAAGATGTGTCCACCAGGGTGCGAGGTTGGTTGGGAAGGGAATGGGTTGAACAGGGGGAACAAAGGAAGTCTTGAAATATTGAGAAATATTGTGGGGGAAGGACTGGGTTGATTGGGGGAACGAAGGAAGCCTCGAAATGTTGAGAAATACTGTTGGGGGAGGAGGTTTACATGTCTGTGTAGGTACGAGGAAGAGGAAGAGGCGAATGGAGTGGGTAGATTGTAGGAGATGAAGACTATGTCTTCGTGATCAAGATCTCCCTCCACTTAAAACAGGATGAAGGGATCTATTACGTTCGTGTGTGTGTGTGTGTGTGTGTGTGTGTGAGTGAAAAGAATAAACTTTTGATGCTGTTTCGAAACCGACCCAAACCAGCGACGCTTCAATCCCATATGAAGCAAACAGGATAAGATTCGACTCCACCTCTATCAACGCATCGATGCTGTTTCGAAACCGAACCAAACCAGCGACGCTTCAATCCCATATGAAGCAAACAAGATGAGATTCGACTCCATCTCTATCAACGCATCGATGCTGTTTCGAAACCGACCCAAACCAGCGACGCTTCAATCCCATATGAAGCAAACAAGATGAGATTCGACTCCATCTCTATCAACGCATTCCCTACTGGACAGTCAAAGACCAGAGGCTCTCTCAGACCTTTACATATATCTCGAAAACCAGTCGATCAGGTATTACAAACCTACCCACCCCCCTCGTCCAATTTTCGAACCCCTCTCTCTCTCTCTCTCTCTCTCTCTCTCTCTCTCTCTCTCTCTCTCTCTCTCTCTCTCTCTCTCTCTCTCTCTCTCTCTCCCTTCGCTCCGCTCAGGCCTCAGGGACGAAGAAAACGGTGGGGGGAAGAAGGAAGGAAAAGAATCGGAATTCGCCGATGGATGGATCAAGGGATATGTTTCGGTCGGCCGGCCACACACGAAACGGTGCTTCTTGACCAAACTCAAGAAAGAGAGGAATATTGGTCTATGGTCCGCGAGGCGTTGCAGTGGACGCGAGGGAGAGAGGCACTTATTACAGGCAAATACGTTTGGCGTCTTGGGGGATAAGGATGTGGTTCCGTAGGGCGTCGCCTGGAAGTTGAGGGAGAAGATCTACGTTCTCCTTATCCGCTAAAGGGTATATCAGGGTACTTGACCTCCTTGGATGTAGGTATATGACCTTTGAGTATGATGACCTTACGACCCCTGAGTTTCGACCCTTGAGTATGATGACCTTGCGATCCTTGAGTATAATGACCTTACGACCCCTGAGTATGATGACCTTACGACCCCTGAGTATGATGATCTTACGACCGCTGAGTATGATGATCTTACGACCCCTGAGTATGATGATCTTACGACCCCTGAGTATGATGACCTTGCGATCCTTGAGTTTGATGACCTTACGACCTCTGAGTATGATGATCTAACGACCCCTGAGTATGATGACCTTGTGACCACTGAGTATGATGATCTTACGATCCTTGAGTATGATGACCTTACGACCCCTGAGTATGATGACCTTACGACCCCTGAGTATGATGATCTTACGACCCTGAGTATGATGACCTTACGACCCCTGAGTATGATGATCTTACGGCCCCTGAGTATGATGACCTTACGACCCCTGAGTATGATGACCTTACGACCCCTGAGTATGATGACCTTACGATCCTTGAGTATGATGACCTTACGACCCCTGAGTATGATGATCTTACGACCCCTGAGTATGATGACCTTACGATCCTTGAGTATGATGACCTTACGACCTCTGAGTATGATGACCTTCCGACCCCTTGAGTATGATGGCCGTACGACCCCCTTAGTATGATGATCTTACGACCCCTGAGTATGATGATCTTACGACCCCTGAGTATGATGACCTTACGACCCCTGAGTATGATGACCTTACGACCCCTGAGTATGATGATCTTACGACCCCTGAGTATGATGACGTTACGATCCTTGAGTATGATGACCTTACGATCCTTGAGTATGATGACCTTACGACCTCTGAGTATGATGACCTTACGATCCTTGAGTTTGATGACCTTACGACCCCTGAGTATGATGACCTTACGACCCCATGAGTATGATGACCTTACGACCCTTTTATTTTTTCCCCAAGAAGGAACAGAGAAGGGGGCCAGGTGAGGATATTCCCTCAAAGGCCCAGTCCTCTGTTCTTAACGCTACCTCGCTGAGGCGGGAAATGGCGAATAGTATGAAAGAAAAAGATATATATATATATATGTATATATATACATATATACTACATGTAATCATTAATCTCTTCTTCACGTCTTCCATTTCTTTGTCCTAAACCCCAATTATCTCTTCTCTGTTTCACCTGCTTTCTCCCACAGCTCATCCTGTTTCCAATCTAATCCTGTTTATCATCCCAACTCCTTCCACATCTCCTTTGTGCACCCCGCTTGCCATGAGCGACCCATTTTACCAATTGGGGCGACCATTACATACCAGATCTCCAATCTGGTCTAAGAACGCTTTAAGGGTAAACCAAGGGGTTCAACCCATTATTTCCAAGGGTGGGGTAATTCTAAGGGTTGTGTCCATGCTTCGGTTTGAAGCTATCCAATGGTCTCCAGTCCATTATGTTAATGGTCGTGATGGAGGGTCTACCCATTATGTTAATGGTCGCGATGGAGGGTCTACCCATTATGTTAATGTTCGTGATAAAGATTTTTATCCATTAAGTTAATGGTCGTGATGAACGATTAACCCATTATGTTAATGGTCGTGATGAACGATTAACCCATTAAGTTAATGGTCGTGATGAACGATTAACCCATTATGTTAATGGTCGTGATGAACAATTAACCCATGAGGTTAATGGTCGAGATGAAGGGTCTACCCATTATTAATGGCTCCTGTTCATGAATCAGACGTTGGATACCTCTCTCATGCGTATTTTTCAAGCGTCAGTGTACTGACTCATGCGTATACCTCATACATTCAGACTGCTGGCTCTTACACGTACCTCCTGCAGAAAAATACTCCCTCTGGTCTACACCTAATACGTCAGAAGGGCCAAGATCGAAGTGATTTCCAGTTTTCTAACCCGCTTGTATGGTCTCTCTCTCTCTCTCTCTCTCTCTCTCTCTCTCTCTCTCTCTCTCTCTCTATATATATATATATATATATATATATATATATATATATATATATGTATATATATATATATTCTTTTTCTTTTTTTATTATACTTTGTCGCTGTCTCCCGCGTCAGCGAGGTAGCGCAAGCAAACAGGCGAAAGAATGGCCCAATCCGCCCACATACACATGTATATACACACACGTCCACACACGCACATATACATACCTATACATTTCAACGTATACATATATATTCATACATAGACATATACATATATACACATGTACATATCCATACTTGCTGCCTTCATCCATTCCCATCTCCACCCCGCCACACATGAAATGACAACCTCTTCCCCTCGCGCACGCGAGGTAGCGCTAGGAAAGGACAACAAAGGCCACATTCGTTCACACTCAGTCTCTAGCTGTCATGTGCAGTGCACCGAAACCCCAGTTCCCTTTCCATGTCCAGGCCGTTCTCCGTTTCTTACCTTAGCAAGGTAGCACCAGGAATTTGACGAAGAAAGGCCAGATCTATTCTCTAGCTGTTGTGTGTAGTGCACCGAAACCACAGCTCTCTATCCACATCTAGGCCCCACAGACCTTCGCAAGGTATCCATCCGGCCGCTTCACATGCCCGGGTTCAGTCCATTAACAGCACGTCGACCCCTGTACACCACATTGTCCCAACTTACTCTGTCCCTTCTAGGCCTTTCACCCTCCTGCATGTTCAGGCCTCGATCGCTCAAAAAAATCTTCACTCCATCCTTCTACCTCCAATTTGGTCTCCCCGTTCTCCTCGTTCCCTCCACCTCCAAGACATACATCCTCTTTTGTCAATCTTTCCTCACTCATCCTCTCCATATGTCCAAACCATGTCAAAACACCCTCTTCTGCTCTCGCAACCACACTCTTTATATCACCCCACTTCTCTGTCTTACCCATTCATTACTCACTGGATCGAACCACCTCACACCATATACGCGCGCGCGCGCGCGCGTGTGTGTGTGTGTGTGTCCCTGTACCCTTACGTGCAGCCAACTTACGGACGGTCGCCCTGATATATGGCTTTGGAGGGGGGCAGTAAATTCAGATTCAATAGCTCTCAATGGAACGTTGCAGCTGGGCAAAGTTTGGGCTGTCAAGGTAGCTAGGAAATTGAGGATCTGTTGTGTGTGTGTGTGTGTGTGTGTGTGAGGAAGGGCAGGAGGTGGGCGCCCCGTCTGAAGAAGCGATATTGATTGCGGCGTCGTTGTCTACATCACCAAAACAAACCAGGGGTGTGGGTTGTCTCCCAGGACGACCACGCACCACCACGCGCCCTTGGGGCGGAAGGGCTAAAGTGGGGAGGAGAGGGGTGTGGGGAGGTAAGAATGCTCGGGGGTAGAGAGAGAGAGAGAGAGAGAGAGAGAGAGAGAGAGAGAGAGAGAGAGAGAGAAGAGAGAGAGAGAGAGAGAGAGAGGGGGAGAGAGAGAGAGAGAGAGTTGAAAAGAAAAGAGACAAGAGAAAGAGAGAGTTAAAAAGAAGAGAGAGAGAGAGAGAGAGAGAGAGAGAGAGAGAGAGAGAGAGAGAGAGAGAGAGAGAGTTAAAAAGAAAAGAGACGAGAAAGAGAGGGTTAAAAAGAAGAGAGAGAGAGAGAGAGAGAGAGAGAGAGAGAGAGAGAGAGAGAGAGAGAGAGAGAGAGAGATAAGACAGAGAGAGAGACGACGAAAAATATTGAAGGGAACACGGTGATCGAAATACAGCAGAACACACGACACACACACACACGCACCCGAGGATGGAGCACCTCACATGAACCTGAGTGGGCCGGACTGGTTACTGCTGCCGCTGCTACAGAGGTGGGAGAGAACCTCTGTCTGTCCCCTCCCTCCCTCCTTCCTCCCTCCAACACCCTCCCTACCGAAAGCTGAGGGGTGGGGAGGGGAAGGGGGTGGTGGAGGTTGAAGTGGTGGTCGTGTGGGGTGGGGGGGAAGGGGGGGACATCCACCAGGCAACCCCCAATGAATAACGCAGGCCAAGCGTAACACCAACACAAACATGCAGCGTAGCGCGTAGTCTGTGTGTGTGTGTGTGTGTGTGTGTGTGTGTGTGTGTGTGTATAGACGTTGCGTCCGTGGGTTAAAAGTCGCAACATATCATATAAAGCGACGTTGAGTCCCAACGACATTAGAACTAGCCAGCCACTTCATGGTCTATTCTAAAGGCCTCAGCAGAGAGAGAGAGAGAGAGAGAGAGAGAGAGAGAGAGAGAGAGAGAGAGAGATGGGTTCGTGGTGGGTTGAGTGTTTTAGAGGGAGGGGGAGAGAGAGAGAGAGAGAGGAGAGATGGGTTTGTGGTGGGTGTGGTGGGTTCAGTGTCTTGAGAGAGAGAGAGAGAGAGAGAGAGAGAGAGAGAGAGAGAGAGAGAGAGAGAGAGAGAGTTGTTTCTCGCGAGGCATCCTCGAAGACTTGAGATTTCCTTTGTTTTTAGCAGATATATATATATATATATATATATATATATATATATATATATATATATATATATATATATATATATATATATTTTTTCGTATTTGTTAAAACGCAAGATGTTCATGTGTGTGTGTGTGTGTGTGTGTGTGTGTGTGTGTGTGTGTGTGTGTGTGTGTGCAGGGGAGGGAGAGAGTGGGTGTTTGGGAATAGGAGGGATGTGGGGAGGGAGAGAATGTGTGGGAGAGTGATGGGTCCTGTGAGAGTAGGCTGTTTGTAAGACGGAGAGAGAGGGAGAGTGGGTGGGTGTTCTACAAGGGAGGGTAGGTAGGTAGGTTGGTGTGTGGCTGCCCCCCCCCCCTCCCCCCTTTGGCCCAGCACTGTAGCACGTACATCTCTGGGCCTCATAGCCTCGTCTTTGTTTACATGGAGATATGGATCACATCAGCAGGAGCAACAGACACACACACACACACACACACACACACACACATGCATTCGCTAGGCCCTGGCTACTTCTGTGTTGGGGAAGGAGGAAGCAAGAAGGTACGTGGAGGGAGTGTTGGAGAAGGTGGGTAGAGGGATAGGGGTATGGGAAAAGAGGAGTGTTGGAGGTGGAGGAGAAGGTGTGACAGGGAAAGGAGAGTGTTGGAGGAAGGTATGGGAAAAGGGGGAGGGGGAGAGGGAATGGGAGTGTTGGAGGAGCCATAAGGGTGGGAGAGGAATGCTGGAGAAGGAAGAGAATGCGTGCTGGAGGAGAGGAGCAAGAGAGAGAGAGAGAGAGAGAGAGAGAGAGAGAGAGAGAGAGAGAGAGAGAGAGTCGTGTGTATTCAGTTCTGCCTCGTTGCTGAGGAGGAAGTGATGGGGGGGGGGGAAGATCACCCCCAGCTTGAAGTGGTCTACCTACGGGCGCTCTCACTCACCTAGGGGGAGCATCAAGGCTGGGGAGAGTATGGGAGAGAGTGGTCCAACCCACGAGAAAACTCTCTCTCTCCCCACCGAGGCGTTGCTGGGGAGAGAGGGCTGAGGTGGGAGTGTATGTGGGATTGTAGAAATGGCTTCCATCATTAGAGTTCTCTCACTCAGAAGACGTCGCTAAACCGATGGGAGAGAGTATGGGAGAGAGAGAGAGAGAGAGAGAGAGAGAGAGAGAGAGAGAGAGAGAGAGAGAGAGAGAGAGGCTTGGGAGAGTATGGGAGAGGGGAGAGAAGAGAGAGAGGGAGGAAGGGGAGAGAGTAGGATTGGGAGAGTATGGGAGAGAGGGAGAGAGAGAGAGAGAGAGAGAGAGAGAGAGAGAGAGAGAGAGAGAGAGAGAGAGGCTTGGGAGAGTACGGGAGAGAGGAGAGAAGAGAGAGGGAGGGAGGGGAGAGTGTAGGACTCTCCCACAAGCAACAGCGGAGGAACACAGCGAGCTCCAAGTTTGGCGTGGCGGGTCCAGAGATACGGAAATGTCACGAGTTTGGAATTAACGATATATTTTTTAAGGAGAGGCAGATGAGAGGAGATGAGAAAGTGGAAATTGGAGAGGGAGGGTAGGGGAGGGGGTAGAGGAGGGGAGAGAGAGGTGTGGGGGGGGGCGTCTGTGCAGGGAGAGTGAGGGAGAGTGGGAGGGAGAACTAGAGGGAGAGAGAGAGAGGGAAAGGATCTGGTTCTGGTAGTGAGGGAAGGCGTGTCGTAGTGAGGGTTAGTGTGTGTGTGTGTGTGTGTGTGTGTATGGGCCAATGGACCGAGGCGTGGAGAGAGAGAGAGAGAGAGAGAGAGAGAGAGAGAGAGAGAGAGAGAGAGAGAGAGAGAGAGACGCAAGGAAATGGTATGGAGGGAGAGTTGGAGAGAGAAGGGTTGTATAATGTGCGAGGGTTGTGAAAGTAGGGTTGTTAAAAGGAAAGCGGGGAGGGTTGTAAACTTGAGATGGAGAGAGAGAGAGAGAGAGAGAGAGAGAGGATCGAGTTGTGAAGGTGAGTTGTGAAAGCAGAGAAAGATGTAAGGGAGAGTTGTGAAAGGGAGGAGGAGTTAGGGGTTGTAGAGTTGTGAAAGGGTAAGGTGGAGTTGTGAGGAGGGATGGGCGAAGTTATATAGAGTTGTGAAAAGGAGAGTGAGGGAGTTGTAAGAGTTGTAATAGAGAGACATTTACGACCTGGGGGTTGTGGAAGGGGAAGTGAGGGTAATTAAGGGCATTTGGCTAAGAAGAAGGGTAGGGACTCTGGCCTTTATCTAAGATGATGATAATTTCATATAATTTCAGATAATTTACATACGCCCGTAGTAATCACCGCGAGTATAATTTACACATTACTGTTAACTCTGGCATCATCGATGATTTACAGTGACGATAACAATTTACAGTCGATAATTTACCTTATTAGAGATAATTAGCATACGATTATCAACATCACGGGCGATAATTTCCCTACGTGAATTTCCTTTTTGCTGGTGATAATCTATGATTTACATAACAAGGGTTAATTTACAAACGGCATTATGGCTTCCGGTTAGTTTACAACATTTACGTAAAACTGATAGCACATAATAATAATGATAATGATAATAATTATGATAATGATAATGATGATAATAATAATAATAATAATAATAATAATAATAATAATAATAATTAGTAATGATAATAATGATAACAATAATGATAATAATAATAATAATAATAATAATAATAATAATAATAATAATAATATAATAATTAGTAATGATAATAATGATAATAATAATGATAATAATACTAATAATAATGATAATGATAATAATAATAATAATAATGATAATAATAATAATAATATGATAATTAGTAATGATAATAATGATAATAATAATGATAATAATACTAATAATAATGATAATGATAATAATAATAATAATAATGATAATAATAATAATAATATAATGATAATTAGTAATGATAACAATAATAATGATAATAATAATGATAATTATAACACAAGAATTATAAGACTAGCTCTCAAAACTTCTACTGGAATAAAACTAATATTAGTTCTGTGTCCACAATGAACATAACAGCAGTGTACCAAATCTAACCAAATGTTCTTTTGATTTTGACAAGAGAAATTAAATTTAGTCTTTGGTGGCGAGAGGCTGCCGTGTTGCTAAACGCCAAAGTTAATGAGAGAGAGAGAGAGAGAGAGAGAGAGAGAGAGAGAGAGAGAGAGAGAGAGAGGTGAGAGAGACAGGGGTGAGAGAGAGAGAGGTGAGAGAGAGAGAGAGAGAGAGAGAGAGAGAGAGAGAGAGAGAGAGAGAGAGAGAGAGAGAGAGAGAGAGAGAGAGAGCAGTATTCAGGCCTACTTATCTATCTACTCAAAACACCCTGAGTCGACTCATATCCACTCCCCTCCCTCCCTTTCCCTCCCCATTCCTCCCCTCCCACAGCTCACACAGTGATCATTTTTGAGTAAGTCAGTTCTACGGGGGGGAAGGAAGGGGGGGAAATGGGAGGGTGGGGTGGGGTGTGTGGTTGGGGATGGGGAGGGGATTGCCCCAGTCCACTCTCCTCCCCTTCCTCCTCACCTCCCCTTCCTCCTCACCTCCCCTTCCTCCTCACCTCCCCTTCCTCCTCACCTCCCCTTCCTCCTCACCTCCCCTTCCTCCACACCTCCCCTTCCTCCTCACCTCCCCTTCCTCCTCACCTCCCCTTCCTCCTCACCTCCCCTTCCTCCTCACCTCCCCTTCCTCCTCAACTCCCCCACAGCCACCCTCTGGGGGAAGGGAGTATGGGGGGGTCTTCTTCGTCTTTCCCCATCACCTATTATCCTCTATGGGGAGGGTGAAAGTGGGGGAGGGGGGAGTGATGGTAGGTAGGTAGAGCAGAAGGGGGCCCCACCAGCCTTAACCCCCCCCCCACACACACACACACCTCCCAAATCCTTGACATGATCACCCAATCCGATTTCTTCAATAAGGGTCATTATCTCCCCCCCCCCCCCCCGACACAGGATACAAAACTGGACCTTATCGATTTAATCGGAAAGGTCCAACAATTCCCTAATTAGCCAATTAACGTTTTTTTTTTTTCCATCATTATCATTTCCTTTTCGTTCTCCTTTTTTTTTTAACTCACTCTCGGGAAACTTTCTCTTTTTTTTTTTCCTTCACAATTTACAATTTACACGTCATTTACAAACAGCGCGTCAGTGTAAATGTAATGGTGCGGGATTAGGCGAGGTTACTAACGAATTTAGAATATAAACTTGGAGAGCTAACGAGAAATGGACCTAAGCTTTTTCTTATTTTTGCGTGCAGGAGATTCACACACACACACACACACACACACACACACACACACACAACACTCCGAGGCTCTTATCAGCATTTACAGAATTTACCATCAGCAGGTGCGCTAGTGTTTATCACTTGCCATATTCGATAAAGTTCGGGTTGAATTGGTTGTGTCTGAATCTAAAGTCGGGTTGATTAATTATGAAGTTGTTCAGGCTTAAGGTAAACGACACTTGTTTCCATTTCCTGTGGCGTAGTACTACTACTGCTTCTTCCTCTTCTTCTTCTTCTTCGCCGTTCCCCGCGTTAGCGAGGTAGCGCAGATGAGAACCAAATAGGAAAGACCTCGCCTCTTTTTTCTCCCCTTCCTCCGCTCCCTCACTCCGCTCCCATTCGCTCACAGTACACTTTTATATGTGATGTCCTCTTCTTTTCTCCAATTTTCGTCCGTCTTATTCTCGCACTTTTCATCGAGTGTGTGTCCATATGTATATATATATATATATATATATATATATATATATATATATATATATATATATATATATGGGAGAAAGAATACTTCCCACGCATTCCTCACGTGTCGTAGAAGGCGACTAAAGGGGACGGGAGCGGGGGGCTGGAAACCTTACCCTCCTTGTATTTCGACTTTCTAAAAGGGGAAACAGAAGAAGGAGTCACGCGGGGAGCGCTCATGGAAAGGGAGCTGTGGTTTCGGTGCATTATTACATGACAGCCAGAGGCTGAATGTGAACGAATGGGGCCTTTGTTGTCTTTTCCTAGCGCTACCACGCACACATGAGGGGGGAAGGGAGTTGTTATTTCATGTGTGGCGAGGTGGCGATGGGAATGAATAAAGGCAGACAGTGTGAATTGTGTGCATGGGTATATATGTATGTGTCTGTGTGTGTATATATATGTGTACATTGAGATGTATAGGTATGTATATTTGCGTGTGTGGACGTGTATGTATATACATGTGTATGGGGGTGGGTTGGGCCATTCTTTCGTCTGTTTCCTTGCGCTACCTCGCTAACGCGGGAGACAGCGACAAAGCAAAATGAATAACTATTTCCCTCACAATGATGGAAATTTATGAGGTAGGTATCTCTCATCATGTCCCTCTAAAGACTTGCCTCGGCCCAGGTAAAAAGCCGTCAACCGCAATATCGTTCTCTCTCTCTCTCTCTCTCTCTCTCTCTCTCTCTCTCTCTCTCTCTCTCTCTCTCTCTCTCTCTCTCTCTCGCGCTCGCTCGCTCGCTCGCTCTCTACTAAAAGCCCTGAGCTCTTACAAGACGAGAAAAGGGGGAAAAAATTACATAAAAGAGGAAGGGAAACAATCCCCATCTTCTATAATCGGTGTTTAAAAGAGTTTCATAAGGGGATGGGGGAGAAAGGGGGGTGGGGAAATAGGTGGAGAGGTTGGCAGGGGGGGAAGGGTTTATGTTTGGGTGTTGGTGGGTTATGTGGGGGAGGGATAAGG
>NC_092233.1:56136859-56151859 GCF_036320965.1 Panulirus ornatus
AGAGAGAGAGAGAGAGAGAGAGATGGAATGGGAAGGTAAGGTAAGGTATGGCCCAATCTAATCCACTTGAAAAGGGTCGTTATGCACGATCTACAGGGGAAAAAAAAAGAAAAGGCAGCGACGACATGATTAGGCTTTTATACCTATATATATATATATATATATATATATATATATATTCCCTCAGAGGCCCAGTCCTCTGATCTTAACGCTACCTTGCTAACGCGGGAAATGGCGAATAGTTTGAAAGAAAAGATATATATATATATATATATATATATATATATATATATATATATATATATATATATATATATATATATAAATATATATATATATATATATATATATTTTTTTTTTTTTTTCAAACCCATAGTTCCATACAGGATGAAAAAGACGTATTTATCAAGCCATACTCTAAGGCTATTAAGCCACATAGAGCTTATTTAACTTTATCTCAGTGACGACTAGATGATCCACTGAGCAAAATATATATATATATAAACTTTCCAAGTGACGACTAGATGATCCACTGAGCAAAATATATATATATATAAACTTTCCAAGTGACGACTAGATGATCCACTGAGCAAAATATATATATATAAACTTTCCAAGTGACGATTAGATGATCCACTGAGCAAAATATATATATATAAACTTTCCAAGTGACGATTAGATGATCCACTGAGCAAAATATATATATATAAACTTTCCAAGTGACGACTAGATGATCCACTGAGCAAAATATATATATATAAACTTTCCAAGTGACGATTAGATGATCCACTGAGCAAAATATATATATATATAAACTTTCCAAGTGACGATTAGATGATCCACTGAGCAAAATATATATATATATAAACTTTCCAAGTGTAAGACTCTATTTATTGAATGGTCGAACGCGATTTTCCAATGGGAAAAGTACCACTCACACCATACTAGACTATTGGTATTCGTTCAATGAAAAATGCAGATGAAAGGTGACGAAACTATGAGGTATTTTAGCATTAGATTTCGGTCATTTATTTTTTTAAATGCAGGGTGGAAATATGGCAAGAACTTTGAACATTTTTATCTTCGTTCATCAAAGATGTAATTACTGAATGCAATTAAACGTCATTAGCTCTATATAGCGATGGCTATACAGTGAATATTACTAGTATCTGCCTATTATAGAGCCATACAGTGGAATGATAATTTAACAGGCAATATTCACTTAACACGAACTCATGAGCGACATTTAACATCTATTTTTAACATATAGCTATAGAGTGGAATGATATTTAACATTGACGTTTGCTTAACATAAAGTTATACAATGGAATCATATTCATCATTAATGTTTACCTAACATTTAACATCACTGTTTACATTAAGTCAAGAATTACATTTAACATTAATGTTTACTCAACATAAAGTCATGATTAACATTTAACATTAATGTTTACCCAGCACAAAGTCAATAATTACATTTAACATTAAATTTTTACTCAACATAAAGTCAAAATTAACATTTAACATTAATGTTTACCCAACACAAAGTCAAGTTTTGCATTTAACATTAATGTTTACTCAACACCAAGTCCAGAATTACATTTAAACGTTGATATTTACCCAACATAAAATCTGGAATGACGTCTAACAATAATTTCCAATTTATGTTAAAGCTATAGAGTAGAGACGAAATAGAAATTAGCAGGTCTTCCTCAGTCCACCTCGTTACTGAAGACTAGAGTGAGGGAGTACATCATGGACACAGGGCTATACGCTCTACCTGAAGATGGTCTTCGGGTCCCTTACCGTGGGTAAGGGGATGGTCTCTTGACGGGGTTATTAACTCTGGCAGCTGTCTGGTCAGCGTAAGGCCCAACCCGCCAGCCAGAGGAGAGGGATTGGAGTAGTGATTGAATTTTTATGGAATAGGGATTCGTGGAATGATTCAGTGTAGAGAATGGATTGGTACAGGGATTCAGTTTTATGAGGGTATGGATTGGAGTAGGGATTTAGTTTTAGGGGGGTAGGGATTGGAGTAGTGATTCGGTTTATGGGGTAGGGATTGGAGTAGGGATTCAGCTTTGCAAGGTATGGATTGGAGTACTTTTATCTAATCATGATAACAGCCTTAAGAGGAATATATATATCCCTGGGGATAGGGGAGAAAGAATACTTCCCACGTATTCCCTGCGTGTCGTAGAAGGCGACTAAAAGGGGAGGGAGCGGGGTGCTGGAAATCCTCCCCTCTCATTTTTTTTTTTTAATTTTCCAAAAGAAGGAACAGAGAAGGGGGCCAGGTGAGGATATTCCCTCAAAGGCCCAGTCCTTTGATCTTAATGCTACCTCGCTATCGCGGAAAATGGCGAATAGTTTGAAAGAAAAGAAAGAATATATATATATATATATATATATATATATATATATATATATATATATATATATATATATATAATATATGCAGTGACAAATCATTTCTCTGAACAATATTACGAACTCAGCAAAAAAAAAAAAAAAATATCTGTACATAAATATGCTTTATTCCATTTTTCCTAAAAGCATTTCCGGCAGCGAAAGAACTGACTCACGCCTGCCGAACATTGATAAAAATCCATCGCTTATAATGGACTCGAAAACGCCAATGCTGGTGCCTTTCTTTTAGTTTTTAAATAGAGTCCGTTTGTGATCCCGTTGTGTCTTTCAGTCAGACTGTAAAATCATGTTCCATTATGAAGGCAATGTCGTTGTTATGTATTTCACGTTTTCCTATATATATATATATATATATATATATATATATATATATATATATTATCCTTGGGGATAGGGGAGCAAGAATACTTCCCACGTATTCCCTGCGTGTCGTAGAAGGCGACTAAAAGGGGAGGGAGCGGGGGGCTGGAAATCCTCCCCTCTCGTTTTTTTTTTTTTTTTAATTTTCCAAAAGAAGGAACAGAGAATTGGGCCAGGTGACGGTAGTCCCTCAAAGGCCCAGTCCTCTGTTCTTAACGCTACCTCGCTAATGCGGGAAATGGCGAATAGTTTGAAAGAAAAAAGAAAGATATATATATATATATATATATATATATATATATATATATATATATATAGTCTTTCTTTTTTCTTTCATACTATTCGCCATATCCCGCGTTAGCGAGGTAGCGTTAAGAACAGAGGACTGGGCCTTTGAGGGAATATTCTCACGTGGCCCCCTTCTCTGTTCCTTCTTTTGGAAAAAAAAGAGAGGGGAGGGTTTCTAACCCCCGCTCCCTTCACTTTTAGTCGCCTTCTACGACACGCAGGGAATACGTGGGAAGTATTCTCTCTCCCATATCCCCAGGGATGATTATATATATATATATATATATATATATATATATATATATATATATATATATATATATATATATATATATATACACACATGAAGACGCACTTTCATAGAACACGTAATAGCTTCCAACATCTAGGATTCGAACCCAGGTCCCTGTGCGTGGTAGGCGGGATCGCAGTTGCTCGGTTATGATCATACCGAGTAATTGCGATCCTGTCTACCACGCATAAGGACCTGGGTTCGAGTCCTGGTTGTTGGAGGTATTTCATGATATATATATATATATATATATATATATATATATATATATATATATATATATATATATATATATATATATATCCCTGGGGATAGGGGAGAAAGAATACTTCCCACGTATTCCCTGCGTGTCGTAGAAGGCGACTAAAAGGGTAGGGATCGGGGGGCTGGAAATCCTCCCCTCTCGTTTTTTTATTTTAATTTTCCAAAAGAAGGAACAGAGAAGGGGGCCAGGTGAGGGTATTCCCTCAAAGGCCCAGTCCTCTGTTCTTAACGCTACCTCGCTATCGCGGGAAATGGCGAATAGTATGAAAAAAAAATTATATATATATATATATATATATATATATATATATATATATATATATATATATATATATATATATATATATATATATATATTCCTATGAGTCCACGGGGAAAATGAGACACGAAAAGGTCCCAAGTGCACTATTGTGTAATAATCACATCATCAGGGGAGACACAAGAGAGAAATATAACAGTCAGTTGATATACATCGAAGAGGCGAAGCTATGACGCCATTGGGTAAATATGTTTACCTAATGGCGTCAAATTATTGTACAATATACGTATGACAAACCTTGTCCATTTTCCACCACGCAGGAGGGAAAATATACCAAAACAAATCACAATTTTCCCCCTCCTTATTTCTTAGTCTTTAAGATCATCATCCCATTTCTTAATCGTACAGCAATGTGTATATGGCGTACCCGTGAATTATTAAGTCCCCAGTTATTCACGCAGGCGTAAAAATAATTCATAATTGGATGGCGATTCGCCACAATTGGGTTCAAGAGATTTTTTAAGACGACATAAGTCACGAAATGAGAATGAGCCTCGAGGGTAAAGCAGCCCCGTGTGTGTGTGTGTGTGTGTGGGGTGTGTCTCGTCATACCACACCCACAAAAAAGGAAATTCGTAAAACGTACGAACTTTCATTTCAAGCGGAGCAGCGCAGAGCGAAGTATTCGTCCTGCTTACCGTCAGGGAATTTTCGTCTGCTCAAAACGTTCTGACGTTAAACGCATACCTGGTGCTCAACGAAGGCCGCTGTGGCGATTACCGATGACGTTAAACGAATACCTGGTGCTCAACGAAGGCCGCTGTGACGTTAAATAGCATCGTACGTAAGGGTTTAAAGAACGAAGGTTAATCCTTCCGTCGATTCGAGGTGGGAGGGAAAGGAAATGTGGTGGTAAGCTGTGTGGAGGGAGGGATATGGATGAGGGATGAGGCATTATGTGGTGGAGGAGTGTGTGTGTGTGTGTGTGTGTGTATGTGTGTGTGTGTGTGTGTGTGTGTGTGTGTGTGTGTGTGTGTGTGTGTGTGAGGGAGGCTGAGTTGTCGTAGAGTAGGGATTTGTGATGGGGATGGGGATTATGGGGGATTTTTACGAACTTTTGGAAAGGGGGGAAGTGTGGGTAAGGGAGGGGAATATGAGGGATTTTTATGAACCTGTGGAAAGGGGGGTGAGGTGTGGGTAAGTATAGGGTGGTGATGGGGAAGAGTGAACTGTTTTGGAGGAAAAAAGTGTCATATTTGGAGTTTGGGATACTTTTACAGAGGCTGGGATGTTTATGTATAGGGAGGAAGCTGTGGTGGGGGGTTGTGGGATGAACGTGTATTGTGGAGAGGGGGGATGTCTCGTGTGTGTGGGTTGGGGATTGGAAGGTTGGTGATGGCGTGGTGATTGGAGGGTGATGTTCCAGAAGGAGGAGGAGGAGGAGAGGAGGTCTTTTGGAGGGCTTTTGTAGGAGGATGTTCCTCCAGGAGGAGGAGAGGAGGTCTTTTGGAGGGCTTTTGTGGGAGGATGTTTCATGAGGAGGAGAGGAGGTCTTTTGGAGGGCTATCGTTGTAGGAGGAGGTAGTTATAATGTTGGCGGCTCGATTATCGAGAGGGTATAACTGTCAAACAGAATATCATGACCTTTACGATTCATATCACGTAATGGGCCACGGAGTTTTGAGACTGCAAATCTAAGAGCCAAGAGATGAATGTAGGTGACTTATGATTGTGAGTGGAGTTACAGATGGCAGGGAGAAGTGGGAAGTAAAATAGCGCGAGAAGAGAAGATAAACGCAAGAAAAATCCACCTCAGACCTAAGAAGTGAAACGTCAAAGTCATTTGGGTCATGACGTCTTTGCTGCGTCATACGGTCCGTCGCAAGTTCCATATTGTGGGGTATTTTACCGTCGCAATATTGGCCTCAATTTTCTTTTTTCTTTTCATCCCTCCGTCTTTCCTACCGACATTGACACGTAATAGAATTTCATGGCTGCTGGTCCTCAGGGAAACGCCTCTCGCATATCAAACATTTTTTTCTTTCTGAGGGGCTCGCCGCCATGGCCACCTCTTGAAAGTCAAGCACCTCTTCCTTGAGCCCAATCACTTCCCCCTTTGGAGCTCCGTCGCGACCCTCCGTCTTCCAGACTCAAAAAGAGTCCAGTCATGATGTCCCTGTGTAAGTCGAAGTCCATCCGTATCTCTTCGAGTCCAGACGGACTGACCCCTTGAGTCGAGTGGGCTGAGTCTCTCTTCCTTTCGACTCCCCTGATCCCAGACACCTAGGTCCTCTTTGACCGTAAGTCTTCCTCACCTTTTTAACCTTTCTGCCTGAGCTTACCTCGCTCCCGAAGGCTCTTCCTCAAGGTCTTCCTCGAAGAGCAGACTGCAGCAGTTTCTCGTCAACCTCCTCCTCCCTCCCTCACCGTCCTAGTCAACCTCCTCCTCCCTCACTCACCGTCCCAGTCAACCTCCTCCTCCTCCTCCCTGCCTCACCGTTCCAGTGAACCTCCTCCTCCTCCCTACCTCACCGTCCCACTCAACCTCCTCCTCCTCCTCCCTGCCTCACCGTTCCAGTCAACCTCCTCCTCCTCCTCCATACCTCACCGTCCCAGTGAACCTCCTCCTCCTCCTCCCTGCCTCACCGTCCCAGTCAACCTCCTCCTCCCTCCCTACCTCACCGTCCCAGTCAACCTCCTCCTCCTCCTCCCTCCCTCACCGTCCCAGTCAACCTCCTCCTCCCTCACTCACCGTCCCAGTCAACCTCCTCCTCCTCCTCCCTGCCTCAGCGTTCCAGTCAACCTCCTCCTCCGTCCCTCCTCATCAGCCCATCTCCAGTTCTCCTTAGAACAGGCGGACGGAAACACTTGGAGTAAACCCCGAAGGCGTCCAAATTTCAACCACCAGAAGACCTTTCCCAACCTAACCTAACTTGACCCAACCGAAAGGCAAATCCTAAAAGCCCTAACCTATCCTAACCTAACTTAACCTAACCTAACCTAACCTAACCTACCCCAACCGAAAGGCAAATCCTAAAAGCCCTAACCTATCCTAACCTAACTTAAGCTAATCTAACCTAACCTAACCTACCCCAACCGAAAGGCAAATCCTAAAAGCCCTAACCTATCCTAACCTAACTTAACCTAATCTAAGCTAACCTAACCTACCCCAACCGAAAGGCAAATCCTAAAAGCCCTAACCTAAGCTAACCCAAGCGATGGATTTCCCTAATCTAATCTGACCTAACCTAACCAAAAGGGCGTGTTTTGCTAACCCAGTCTAATCGTATCATCATCTTAACACAGACCATTCTACAAAACGCAGATCACACCGCATTTCTACATTTCAGCCCTGCACATAGCCCTCTGCGCTCCCTTAACCCAGCCCTGCACATAGCCCTCTGCGCTACCTTGACCCAGCCCTGCACATAGCCCTCTGCGCTCCCTTAACCCAGTCCTGCACATCCTTCTGCGCTCCCTTAACCCACCCAGCCCTGCACATAGCCCTCTGCGCTCCCTTAACCCAGCCCTGCACATAGCCCTCTGCGCTACCTTGACCCAGCCCTGCACATAGCCCTCTGCGCTCCTTTAACCTAGCCCTGCACATAGCCCCATGCGCTCCCCTAACACCTAGGCAATAACCCATATCGTGGGTCAAGCATGTTCAAGACGCTGGGAAGGGGGCGGGGGCTCATATGGACCTCCCTCCTTGTAGGTAAGAACAAACAAGCAAACGCGAAGGAAACGATGGGTCTCTCTCTCTCTCTCTCTCTCTCTCTCTCTCTCTCTCTCTCTCTCTCTCTCTCTCTCTCTCTCTCTCTCTCTCTCTCTCTCTCTCCCCCCAAAAGGAAGAATGGTAATTGGTCAGGGGGGCTAATCATCCCCCTCCCCTCTTCCCCCCTCCTCTCTCTCTCTCTCTCTCTCTCTCTCTCTCTCTCTCTCTCTCTCTCTCTCTCTCTCTCTCTCTCTCTCTCTCTCTCTCTCCCCCGCTGGCTCATATGGCTTGCTAAAGTCCGTGAATGTGAATTGCCCACAGCGTGATTACGATGCGTAATTCTAGGTTAAGGTAATACTAGATTAGGGTAATACTAATTTTACGAGGGAATTACGGCTCCCGGTCTGGAACTGGGGGATTCAGTTTTTGCAAAGGTATTTAAGGCGTATTATGCAAGGCGTATTTAAGGCGTATTAAAGGCGTATTATGCAAGGCGTATTTAAGGCGTATTAAAGGCGTATTATGCAAGGCATATTTAAGGCGTATTACAGGCGTATTATGCAAGGCATATTTAAGGCGTATTACAGGCGTATTATGCAAGGCGTATTTAAGGCGTATTTAAGGCGTATTATGCAAGGCGTATTTAAGGCGTATTAAAGGCGTATTATGCAAGGCATATTTAAGGCGTATTAAAGGCGTATTATGCAAGGCATATTTAAGGCGTATTAAAGGCGTATTATGTAAGGCATATTTAAGGCGTATTTAAGGCGTATTATGCAAGGCATATTTAAGGCGTATTATGCAAGGCATATTTAAGGCGTATTAAAGGCGTATTATGCAAGGCATATTTAAGGCGTATTACAGGCGTATTATGCAAGGCATATTTAAGGCGTATTAAAGGCGTATTATGCAAGGCATATTTAAGGCGTATTAAAGGCGTATTATGTAAGGCATATTTAAGGCGTATTACAGGCGTATTATGCAAGGCATATTTAAGGCGTATTACAGGCGTATTATGCAAGGCATATTTAAGGCGTATTTAAGGCGTATTATGCAAGGCATATTTAAGGCGTATTTAAGGCATATTATGCAAGGCATATTTAAGGCGTATTAAAGGCGTATTATACAAGGCGTATTACAGGCGTATTATGCAAGGCATATTTAAGGCGTATTACAGGCGTATTATGCAAGGCATATTTAAGGCGTATTTAAGGCGTATTATGCAAGGCATATTTAAGGCGTATTATGTAAGCCATATTTAAGGCGTATTACAGGCGTATTATGCAAGGTGTATTTAAGGCGTATTACAGGCGTATTATGCAAGGTGTATTTAAGGCGATTTACAGGCGTATTATGCAAGGCATATTTAAGGTGTATTACAGGCGTATTATCCAAGGCATATTTAAGGCGTATTATGCAAGGCATATTTAAGGCGTATTAAAGGCGTATTATGTAAGGCATATTTAAGGCGTATTTAAGGCGTGTTTGTATCTTATTCTCTTATTGTTCTTGGGGTAACTGTGATGTGACGAGGTATTGCCAGAGGTGTGAGATGTGTGCGTATTTTAAGGCGTATTTATATCTTCTTTGCTATCGTGGTAATTGTGATGTGACGAGGTGTTTCTGCAAGTTTGAAATGTGTGCGTATTCAAGGCGTATTTAAGGCGTATTTGTATCGTTTTTTGTTGTTTTTGTGGTAGCTATGATGTGTGCGTAATTACTGATTTGTCATTAAGTATTTGTGTTGTAAGCAGAGGGAGTTCTACACACTTGGGGCCTCCCATCTTGTGTGTGTGTGTGTGTGTGTGTGTGTGTGTGTGTGTGTGTGTGTGTTTTGAGTTTTATGTTAATTTGTGCCTGCTTTGTTTGCGCGTGTGTTTACTGTGTTTGTTTTGTACGCATTCTGGTGTGCAAATACGTTTGTAAATATGTATACTCACCACTGTATATATATATATATATATATATATATATATATATATATATATATATATATATATATATATATATCCCCAGGGATAATATATATATATATATATATATGTATGTATATATGTGTGTGTGTGTGTGAGTGTATGTGCATGTATGCGTCTGTATGGTTGTATATATATATATATATATATATATATATATATATATATATATATATATATATATATATATATATATATGTATATGACTGATTCCAAGCCATATGTGTCCATGTTTTCATATATTCTAAAGTCTCTCTCTAAGCCTTGCTAGATATTAAGTTTCTTCGAACTTCTATTAGATATTCATCCCCCCCCTCCCCGAATGCTTAAGTAGATATTTCGTCTTCTGAATCCAACTAGATATTCGGTATCTTCCAATTCCTACTAGATATTCAGTCTCTTCTAATTCCCACGAGATATTCGGTTTCTCTAAACTCCTACTAGATCATCAAATATCTTCAAACTCCTATTAGATATGGTATCTCCTGATTCCTACGAGATATTCAGTCTTCAAACTCCTGCGAGATATTCTGTCTCGACAAAGTCCTACCAGATATTCAGTCTCAACAAACTCCTACTAGATATTTTCAGAATACATCTGTCTCCCCTCTCTCTTTTTTTCACTTTAATTTTTTTCTTCTTTCATTTTCTTCCTTTCTTTCTTTTTTTGTACCTTCCTTAATAGCAGGGTGAGTGGTTTTGCCCATTAAGGTGGCAGAGACAACAATGGTGGCTGGAATATTAATAGCAGACAAGCTTACATCTGCACCGCAGACACACACACACACACAAAAAAAAAAAACGGAAAATCATATAAGAAAGAAAAAGAGTTCATTAGAGAATATGATATTATATTGTGTGTGTGTGTGTGTGTGTGTGTGTGTGTGTGTGTGTGGTAATCACCTATTTCTAACATTCTTGTTTGCTTCTGTACGAGGAAGTAGTTTAACATTCGTTGGGCCCCATCTTCTCTTTGTGTGTGTGTGTGTGTGTGTGTGTGTGTGTGTCTAACCACAATTCCAGTGGGAAGACGTGGGTAAATCAATCACTTAGTCATTCATATGCACTCCCCAGATAATGTAAATGTTGCCTTCAGCAGCAATAGTACCATAAAGAATATCTTAATCAGGAATTCACCAGAAAATTCTCCTGGGTGCATCTATAAAGTGCCATGTAGAAATTGTGATTAGTTTTATGTTGGGCAGACTGGTAAGGATCTTTCTGTTAGACTTAAGCAACATTAATATAGTCTAATAACGGGACAAGAATCAAATGCCTTATTCAATCACATTAAAAGCTATGCTCATTGTATTGACTGGAGTAATGCCATCTCAGTTATTAACTCTAACTCTATTACCACGAGAAATATCATTGACTCTCCTGTCATTAAATACACAAAGAATTATAATCTTAATATTAGTGATGGTCTATACAAATTTGATAAACTTATTGTTGATAAAACTTGTAAAATGATAAGTTGATGATACGCTCGTTATCTGTCTTGGACAATCGCGTGTTTACCAAATGGCGTCGTAGCTACGCCTCTTCGTTGTATATCAACTGACTGTTATATAAATCTCTTGTGTTCTCCCCTGATGATGTGATTATTACACGAAAGTGCACTTGGGAACTTATCGTCTTTCATTTGCCCAGGAATATACTTGATCACGGGCAAAATTGTGATCCTTTCCAGTATATATTTGACCTAGTATGAACCAGGGAGACTAAACGGTAATTCAATTTGGAAGAACATTACGTATTCTGATGAACACATGAGAACGCGCATAACACTATAACATTACCCAATGCCATTCGGCTATATTCCACGCCAGCCACTGTCCGCTTATGATATAAATCCTATATAATATATATATATATATATATATATATAAGCCAACTTTTACCCTCGAAAATTAAGTGGCTAACGACCATTCGTTTAACGAGACGAGTCAGTTAACTACCCCAGGCTTTGAAAAATGGGCCATGCCACCAAACACCCCCCCCCCCCCCCCCATCCCCCTCCCCCCCTACACACACACCCTCAACCCCCCCACCCACCCACACCTCGATTTCACATACTATTACATTTTTGGGCGGATGGATTTTCACACATATATATTTTTTTTGGGGGGGGGATGGATTTTTCACAATTTTGGGACATACAAGTGGCGAAGGAGGAGGAGGCTTCTGGATAGGATGATGTTATTGTAAATGCAAAGTTGATTAAGATTTGGCATGTGAATATTGCATTTATGCATTAGTTCTTGTCTTTATTCATACACGAAGGTAGGTGCATGCCGTTTGTATTTATGTAATTTGAATGCATTTACGGGCTGCCCAGGGTCGAGTGCTTAGGTTCGAATCCCGGTTGTGGAAGTCGGTCCGCAGTCAACCCAGCTGTTCATCTACCCCTAGGGATTGGATACAGATATCTAGTTTAAACTTTGATGTATATATATATATATATATATATATATATATATATATATATATTATATATATATATATTATTTTTACTATTTATTTATCATTTATTCTATTATACCTATTCGCTGTCTCCCGCGTTAGCAAGGTAGCGCAAGGAAACAGACGAAAGAATGGCCCAACTCACCCACATACACATGTACATACATACACGTCCACATACGCACATATACATACCTATACATCTCAACGTATACATATATATACATACACAGACATATACATATATACACATGCACATGATTCATACTGTCTGCCCTTATTCATTCCTGTCGCCACCTCGCCACACATGAAATGACAACCCCCTCCCCCCCCGCATGTGCGCGAGGTACCCGCTAGGAAAAGACAACAAAGGCCACATTCGTTCACACTCAGTCTCTAGCTGTCATGTGTAACCTCCAACAGCCAGGATCGAACCCGGGACCCCTTCGTGGCAGGCGGGAGCACAACCGCTAGATTATGTTGTAAGTGCACGTTTATATGCACTATATTCATATATATATATATATATATATATATATATATATATATATATATATATATATATATATATATATATATACACACCGAGAAAGTATAGGGCCTTAGAAGTATCTTGAACACCAAAAGAAGGTAACAAGTTTACGTCATTAGAGTCAATAGGAAAAGTCATAGATTGACACAGGCGAACCTTAATAACCCCCAGCTGTCGATAGGCCTTAAGGACCCAATTAACCGAATAAGAACACCTAATGACGTCATCACCAGCCGAAGATAAGGCCCAACTCACCTGATATCCCATCGTATGTCCACCATTCGTCCCAGTTAGCGTGCAGGCCTGGAAAAGATAAGACATCGTTGATAAAGGACGAATTGGAAAAGATTGGACATCTTTGATAAAGGACGAAATGGAAAAGATAAGACATCTTTGATAAAGGACGAAATGGAAAAGATAAGACATTTTTGATAAAGGACGAAATGGAAAAGATAAGACATTTTTGATAAAGGATGAAATGGAAAAGATAAGACATTTTTGATAAAGGACGAAATGGAAAAGATAAGACATTTTTGATAAAGGAAGAATTGGAAAGACAAGGGAAAAATAGGATACACAAAAATATTCCAGCTAAATTGGTTACTTAGATAAGGGATGATAAATGATAACGGGGATGAGCATATAAGTAGTTTTTTTCGTACCGTCGTGCTCAAGGGTCGTACCGTCGTGCTCAAAGGTCGTACCATCGTGCTCAAAGGTCGTACCATCGTGCTCAAGGGTCGTACCGTCGTGCTCAAGGGTCGTACCATCGTTCTCAAGGGTCGTACCATCGTTCTCAAGGGTCGTACCGTCGTGCTCAAGGGTCGTACCGTCGTGCTCAAGGGTCGTACCGTCGTGCTCGAGAGTCGTACCATCGTACTGAGGCGTTTAACTAGAGAATTGAAATTCCTCGAAGCGACACCAATTTCAGCCTGATTTAAACTGGTCCTTGATATAAAAAAAAAAACATTGAATCTGACTCCACATAATATCTTATTATCATCATACACTCAACTGTTTATCATGCAAAGCTTTTTGTAAATGATTCTCATAATTGGAGAAGTAAAAACGAACTGATGAATCATTTACAAGCTTATTATGCAATCCTGGATATTTGTCAAAGTTCATGAGCCACTGTGTGAATTTACAGCGACAGCGGTAAACTTAGTAATAGAATGAAGAAAAAAAAATGTATTTTTTACAGAGGAAGATAAAGTAAGGAAGGAAATAGTAATGCATTGATGTAGATTTTCTTTTTGCATTTCATTCATTTCTGTCATTCAGTCTCGTTTTCCTAATGGGTAGAATATAATATTTCCCTTATAATCTTTTCGTAATGACTCAGTTACAGAAACGCCACACTAACCCATGCACAGGTATCGGAACTTGGACCTAGATAACAGACCCTTCAGCATTGTATTGCCCAGACAAGCGAAGGCTTAAACCCATACATTTCATTCCTTTAGGATAAAGTAAAATAGAAACGATTATGAAGACCATAATGACGTCAGAATCGGCCCTAAAGGAACGTGTTGACATAAGCCTCCAAGACGGTCCCTTTAGGTATAAGTTTGGCGCCTAATTGGTTTGAACAGACGGTTCATTACAAACGAAGAGTGATCCACTAAAGAGGCGACCTTGGCGGTGCCTCAATAATGCAGAAACGACCCTCCGAAATCCACCAATCCTTCCTGACAATAGAGGGTGAAATTGCGCGTCCTCACGACAGCTGAAACTACACGAAAACTTCAGAAATCATCTACGAAAATGTGTGGCTTCGTGGGCGTGTGTCCCATTTTCGACGAAAATGTGTGGCTTCGTGGTTTCCCATTTTCGTCGGCTGCGTCTTGGAAGTCGTTTTCTAAATCGAGGTTCCACTCATGTGGACCTCCTCCCCCCCCCCAAAAAAAAATATGTTTTCGGGCCAGGCAGGTCGTACGTTCTGGTATTATTATTGAATCCTTTCCGACCCTTCTTCGCCTTGCGTCGATAAGGTGGGTTGGGGGGCGGCGCCAACCGATGCTTGTTAAGACCCCCTCCCCCCCCCCCGCCAAGTGTCAACAGCCCATTAGAGTGTAGGTAAACATGAGACGAGTGTGTCGACAAACTTACCTCCCCTCAACCCATTGTTGTTGTGAGTGTCCGAAGACACTCGTTATCTTCGGCTGAAAGACGTACGTCCCTCGCTCACTCACTAGGGGCTTATCAAGACCTGTTGTTTTCCCCCGCCCCCATTGTCTCTATCGGCTGCCAGTCATACACACACTTCACCACGCTAAGCAGGAGAAAGGTGAAGGTGATCATCGAAACGGACAGTGGGGCCAGGTGTTACGAAGGTGAATCTGTTTTTAGAAGATGTGTTTCGAAATCTCGAACCGTGATCTATCGTGTGTCAGCCACACACACACACACACACACACA